>NW_025334058.1:0-62213 GCF_014858855.1 Bufo gargarizans | reverse complement strand
AGTCCGGTGCAGGCCCCGCCCCCACATTCCAACACGCGCAGGTATGAGAAGCCACAGGTGGGGCCGCCGCGCAGCATGCCGGGACTCGTAGTCCTGACTCCGCCCCCAGCCCGGCTCGGCAGCATGTCACTGCAAATTCAGGACTACATATGCCAAGACTCCCTGCGCCCGGGAGTCCAGGACACCTCAGCCACAGGACCAAGTAGGCGGCGCTATGGTCGTGAAGTCACGTGATTGTACGAGTAGTCGCCGGAAATACCAACTCCATATCTCTTAATACGGGCTATATAATATACCCATAGCCAGATATGTGCCCCTCACAGTATTTATACCCAGATATGTGCCCCCTGACAGTATTCATACCCAGATATGTGCCCCTCACAGTAGTTACACCCAGATATGTGCCCCCTCACAGTATTTATACCCAGATATGTGCCCCCTGACAGTATTCATACCCAGATATGTGCCCCCTCACATTAGTTATACCCAAATGTGTGCCACTTCGCAGTAGTTATAGCAGATATGTGCCCCTCACAGTAGTTATGCCCAGATATGTGCCCCTCACAGTAGTTATACCCAGATATGTGCCCCTCACATTAGTTATACCCAGATATGTGCCCCTCACATTAGTTATGCCCAGATATGTGCCCCCTGACAGTATTCATACCCAGATATGTGCCCCTCACATTAGTTATACCCAAATGTGTGCCACTTCGCAGTAGTTATAGCAGATATGTGCCCTCTCACAGTAGTTATGCCCAGATATGTGCCCTCTCACAGTAGTTATACCCAGATATGTGCCCCCTCACAGTAGTTATACCAGATATGTGCCCCCTCACAGTAGTTATGCCCCCAGATGTGTGCCCCCTCCCAGTAGTTATACCAGATATGTGCCCCCCTGACAGTATTTATACCCAGATATGTGCCCCCTCACATTAGTTATACCCAAATGTGTGCCACTTTTCAGTAGTTATGCCAGATATGTGCCCCTTCACAGTAGTTATAGCAGATATGTGCCCCCTCACAGTATTTATACCCAGATATGTGCCCCCTCACATTACTTATACCCAAATGTGTGCCACTTCGCAGTAGTTATGCCAGATATGTGCCCCCTCACAGTAGTTATAGAAGATATGTGCCCCCTCACAGTTGTTATACCAGATATATGCCCTCTCACAGTAGTTATACCCAGATATGTGCCCCCTCACAGTAGTTGTGTCCAGATATGTGCCCTCTCACAGTAGTTATACCCAGATATGTGCCCCCTCACAGAAGTTATGCCCAGATATATGCCCTCTCACAGTAGTTATACCCAGATATGTGCCCCCTCACAGAAGTTATGCCCAGATATGTGCCCCCTCACAGTAGTGATTCCAGATATCTACCCCCTCACAGTAATTATGACCAGATATGTGCCACCTTCAGAGTAGTTATGCCCAGATATATGCCCCTCACAATAGTTATAAAAATCACGTGTTGATCACGGCACTCTATCTGAGGCTGATAGGTTTAGGGTGCACGTCTAGGTGCGTTCCTTGCTCCACCTCGCGGAACTAGTAAATATTTCTAATAATTTAGACAGCTCTCCAGTATGCGGTTAATGCTTTTTATTTGCCGGACATAAGGGTCCTTTTTTAGGAACTGAGGCAACGTTTCGGGCAAAAACACATGCCCTTCATCAGGCTGATGTAAAGAAGGGAAAGGGGAAAAGGGGGAAAATGTATAAATACATATAATACTTGCAATTTAACATGATTACAAATATAAAGTCACATGATTCACACAAGTAATTGGTATCAATACAATCAGTAACATGAGTCAGAGAAACATGATTCAAAAGACATAATTCAAAGAAAAATTGGTTCAAAAAGCATGATTCCGTAATATTAATATGATTAAAGAAAAAGTGCATAATTATTATTCAAAGATTAGTGCATGCCATAAGGCGGGTATCCAGTCATATGGCTGATGAGTATCATGTACCGAAAGTGTAGTAATATTTACATCAAGCATCAGAACAAAAATGGACCACTGAATAAAATGTACAACAGTGGAGACACAGAAAGAAAGAGATAAGAGAGAAGAAAAGAGAAAAGAATAGGAGGAGTACGGCCAGAGTATGCATATTGAGTGCTGGGTACGCATGTATATACACAGAGGGAAGAGGAGTACCCTCTGAGAGTAAAGTAACAGCACAGACAGAAAGATGAAAATGTGCGCTGGGCTTACCTAGTTGCGTGCATGGATGCATGGAGGGCCGGCATGTCTGAAGTGTGTTCAGCAGAGCTTTAAATAGGCGGATTCCCGCCTTGGAGGTGACGCTTGCGATCATGTGATATTGGGGGGAGTCATAGCTAAGCGCCGGCCTGGTTGAATGACGTGTTGTCAATCAGCGCATGCGCATATTTGTCGGAAAATGCGCGCATGCGCACAAGGGCCGAAAGGTGAAGGTCGGCCATCTTGGTTATGGGAATGTCTCGAATCTAGGCATCTGCGTGTAGCAAGTAGGCGGCACAGCACCAGTCAGTATTATATGGGAGAAGTAATGGAAATGTGTGTGTTAGACAAATAACCGGTGGCGACTATTAGGATCAGAAGGCTGATGCATGGTGGAATAAATTAGCATGTACCACAAATAGGAAAGTGTGATAGCTAATGTATGTTAGAGGGCACATCTGGTAAGTCCAACCAATGTAAGAGAAACTAGTAGGGTAGAACCCGAGTTAGAGGTCAGTAACGTCATCTATTCGTGGTGGAATGGACACAGTATAATGGCTGGAGCATAAGTTAATATAGACATCACATAAGACATATACCAACGGCTAGGGCGTGCTTCACGGATGTCGCCACCCGTTATTAGACGGCTCTGGCCCTAAAAGGGAAACATAAAGACAAGATTAACATAAGGGAACAAACATACAAGGAAATAGAGAACATAAACATAAGAAAGAGGATGATTAATCAGTCTAAGATATAATCTCTATTGAGACCATGAGGTTAAAGAGTGTTAAGGCGTCGGATCCAAGACATCTCTCTCTCCTGTAAAAGCAGCTCGCGGTTACCTCCTCGTCTTGGTGGTGATATCCAGTCGATGACTTGGAAACGCAGCTGACTGACTGAGTGACCATGTTTGGTAAAATGTTGGACAAGGGGTGCTTCTAGTTTAGTGGTACGTATATTAGACTTATGTTGGGATATACGTTCTATTATTTTTTGAATGGTTTCCCCAACGTATCCCAATCCACAAGGGCATTTGATTAAATATACCACATAGCTGGAAACAGAAGAGTAGTGACCATTGATGTTGTATTTTTTCCAGTGGATGGGTGGGTGAAGGTCGAACCTTTGGTAACATTCCCGCATTGGGCGCAGGATAGGCAAGGGTATGTACCTTTAATGGCGGAGCCTGTAATAGTGCTTTGTATACTATGTGTTTTATTGGAACCAAGGTCAGACCGTACAATATTGTCCCTGATGTTTTTTGCCCTTTTGTATGACATCAGTGGTTTATCTTGGAAGATATTGGGGAAATTATTGGATAGAACGGACCAATGTTTGTAAATGATCCGTTTAATGTCTGAACTTAAATGGGAGAATGTAGTAACACATGGAATGCGTTTCTGTGTAGGGTTGGATCTGGAATGTGTAGATTTGAGTAAATCGGTCCTGGACAACTGGGTGGTTTTGTCAATATGTTCATCTAGAACATGTTTGGGAAAACCTCTGCTGAGAAATTTATTCGACATTTCTACAAGTCGAGAATTAGTGGTATCCGGATCAGATACAATCCGTTTAACTCGCATGAGTTGTGAGTACGGTAAGGAATGGATTAGTCCAGGGGGATGAAATGAGTCGTGTCTGAGAAGACTGTTCCTGTCTGTGGGTTTGGTATAGAGATCAGTTTGCAATGTATTATTGCTTACCATGACTAGGACATCCAGAAACGAAATCTCGGTGTTACTGCAGGTCAAGGAGAGAGAGATAAAGTCTGTGGCCGAGTCGATTGTTTTATGGAATGTATGCAGGTCTTCCACTGGACCCTGCCAAACGCAAAAGATATCATCAATGTATCTATACCAACATTTCACATGTTTAGAAAAGAGTTCATTCGTATATACATGGCAGCGTTCAAAGTGGTTCATGTACAAGACTGCAAAAGTTGGTGCTACATTACAGCCCATGGCTGTCCCGGAGATTTGAAAATAGAATTGATCTTCAAACAGAAAGTAATTCCTTTTGAGTACAAATGTCAAAAGAGAAAGAATGAATTGTTGTTCTGGAATAGAGAATTCTGCTTGTTGGCGGATGGTTTCTCTAACACATTCTATACCGGCATCGGTGGGGATGTTGGTATAGAGACTGCTGACATCCATTGTTGCTAAAAAGATATTATCACCCTCCAGGTTCAGGCATTGGATTTTGTTTAGAAAGTCAGTGGTGTCCTGGATAAAGGAGGCACCCTGTTGTGCGTAGGTCCTTAAGAGGTTGTCTAGCATTTTGGCAGCTGGTTGGAAAACCGACTCGCAACCAGAGACTATTGGTCTGCCGGGAGGGTGATCCATACTTTTGTGAATTTTGGGCAACACGTAGATGACCGGAATACGAGGATAAGTTGGAACAAGATAATTTGCATTTTTTTTGTTAATAATCCCATTGTTGAGAGCAATCTCAACTATAGCAGAGAGCTCATTGAGGCACTCTCTGGTGGGATCATAATCTATAGGTGAGTAAATCCTTCGATCACCAAGTTGCCGAAGGATCTCCTGTCTATAGTCCATTCTGTCCATCACGACAATACCTGAGCCTCTGTCAGCCGGCTTGATGATTATGTTCTTATCATCACGCAGGTTCTTCAAGGCAAGAGATTGCTGTTTGGTTATATTATGTCTTACCTTGATGGAAGAGGATTTTTTCTCCAAGGATCTGAGGTCTTCTTGAACGTGTGAAATGTAGTCCTCAACCACCTCATACCTGGTGGGGGGGGTGAATTTACTCTGAGGTTTACATCCTTTGATGCGATCTTGAAATGGTGGAAGGATGTTCTCATTGGTTAAAGTCCATGTTGGTCTTTCAATATCGATGTAGGCCCGTAGCCTAATGGCCCTGAAGAATTTGGACATTTCCTTGTCTAGGAGGTAAGGGTCTGTGAAATTCGTGGGGACAAATCCAAGTCCTAGGCTCAGTGTAGAGATCTCATCGGACGACAGGGTTTTGTGTGATAAGTTGATGATTAGATCTTGCGGAGTAGGTTCCTCGATCTGAGTGGTCATGGTTGGTAGGTGGATCTCGTGCGGATTGGTTCCCGTTGTTGTTGATAGTAGCCACGTCTTCTTCCTCTGGTGTTTCCTGCCTGACCTCCTCGGCGGCCTCCTCCTCTGATTCTTGGCGATCCTCGTTCTAAAAAATCAAACTCACCACTAGTGCTAGATGAAGCCGATACTTGAGTGGTGGATGGACCTGACGTTGGATAGTTGCGGGTCACAGTACGATAAACTTGGTTTGTCGCGTAATCTTGTACGTCTCTTAGGTATTTAGACCTTTTACGGTCCTCTAACTTCCGTCTGAAAAAGTTGTTTTTTTGTATAATGTTGTTTTTAATGGAAGCAGCTTCTTCTCCGGAGACTTCCTGAAAAAGTCGTTGTTCTAAGGAATTAATTTCTTCTTTTGTTTGTCTCAATTCTAGGCTTGCGCGTTCCACGGTAAGAAGAATGATAACCCTAACCCTCACAATAATTATGCCCAGATATGTGCCCCCTCACAGTAGTTATACCCAGATATGTGCCCCTTTACAGTAGTTATTCCCAGATATGTGCCCCTCACAGTAGTTATGCCCAGATATGTGCCATCTCACAGTAGTTATGTCCAGATATGTGCCCCTCACAGTAGATATGCCCAGATATGTGCCACCTTCACAGTAGTTATGCCCAGATAAATGCCCCCTCACAATAGTTATGCCCAGATATGTGCCCCTCACAGTAGTTATACCAGATATATGCACCCTAACAGTAGTTATACCAGATATGTGCCCCCACAGTAGTTATACCAAGATATGTGCCCCCACAGTAGTTATACCCAGATATATGCCCCAACAGTAGTTATACCAGATATTTACCCCTCACATTAGTTATACTAGATATGTGCCCCCTCACAGTAGTTATACCAGATATGTGCCCCTCACAGTAGTTGTGTCCAGATATATGCCCTCTCACAGTAGTTATACCAGATATGTGCCCCCTCACAGTAGTTGTGTCCAGATATATGCCCTCTCACAGTAGTTATACCCAGATATGTGCCCTCTCACAGTAGTTATACCAGATATGTGCCCTCACAGTAGTTATACCAGATATGTGCCCCCTCACAGTAGTTGTGTCCAGATATATGCCCTCTCACAGTAGTTATACCAGATATGTGCCCCCTCACAGTAGTTGTGTCCAGATATATGCCCTCTCACAGTAGTTATACCCAGATATGTGCCCTCTCACAGTAGTTATACCAGATATGTGCCCCTCACAGTAGTTGTGTCCAGATATATGCCCTCTCACAGTAGTTATACCAGATATGTGCCCCCTCACAGTAGTTATGCCCAGATATATGCCCTCTCACAGTAGTTATACCCAGATATGTGCCCCCTCACAGTAGTGATTCCAGATATCTACCCCCTCACAGTAATTATGACCAGATATGTGCCACCTCACAGTAGTTATGTCCAGATATGTGCCACCTTCACAGTAGTTATGCCCAGATATATGCCCCCTCACAATAGTTATGCCCAGATATGTGCCCCCTCACAGTAGTTATACCCAGATATGTGCCCCTTTACAGTAGTTATTCCCAGATATGTGCCCCTCACAGTAGTTATGCCCAGATATGTGCCATCTCACAGTAGTTATGCCCAGATATGTGCCCCTCACAGTAGATATGCCCAGATATGTGCCACCTTCACAGTAGTTATGCCCAGATATATGCCCCCTCACAATAGTTATGCCCCGATGTGTGCCCCTCACAGTAGTTCTACTCAGATATGTGCCCCCTCTCAGTAGTTATACCCAGATATGTTCCCCCTCAAGTAGTTATACCAAGATATGTGCCCCCACAGTAGTTATACCCAGATATGTGCCCCAACAGTAGTTATACCAGATATTTACCCCTCACATTAGTTATACCAGATGTGTTCCCCTCACAATAGTCATACCCAGATATGTGCCACTCACAGTAGTTATACCCAGATATGTGCCACTCACAGTAGTTATACCCAGATATGTGCCCCCCACAGTAGTTATACCAGATATATACCCCTCACAGTAGTTATACCATATATGTGCCCCCTCACAGTAGTTATGCCCAGATATGTGCCCCTCACAGTAGATATACCCAGATATGTGCCCCTCACAGTAGTAATACCAGATATGTGCCCCCTCACAGTAGTTATACCCACATATGTGCCCCCCATAGTAGTTATACCCAGATATGTGCCCGCACAGTAGTTATACCAGATATATACCCCTCACAGTAGTTATACCATATATGTGCCCCCTCACGGTAGTTATGCCCAGATATGTGCCCCTCACATTAGATATACCCAGATATGTGCCCCTCACATTAGATATACCCAGATATGTGCCCCCTCACAGTAGTTATACCCAGATATGTGCCCCCTCAAGTAGTTATACCAAGATATGTGCCCCCACAGTAGTTATACCCAGATATGTGCCCCCCACAGTAGTTATACCCGATATTTACCCCTCACAGTAGTTATACCAGATATGTGCCCCCTCACAGTAGTTATACCCAGATATGTGCCACTCACAGTAGTTATAACCAGATATGTGCCCCCCATAGTAGTTATACCCAGATATGTGCCCCCCACAGTAGTTATACCAGATATATACCCCTCACAGTAGTTATAGCCAGATATGTGCCCCTCACAGTAGTTATACCCAGATATGTGCCCCTCACAGTCGTTATACCCAGATATGTGCCCCCTCACAGTAGTTATACCAGATATGTATCCATCACAGTAGTTATGCCCAGATATGTGCCCCCCACAGTAGTTATGCCCAGATATGTGCCTCTCTCAGTATTTTTACCAGAGATGTGCCCCCTCACAGTAGTTATGCCCAGATATGTACCCCTTACAGTAGTTATACCAGATATGTTCCCCTCACATTAGTTATGCACAGATATGTGCCCCCTTCACAATAGTTATACCCAGATATGTGCCCTCTCACTGTAGTTATACCCAGATATGTGCCCCCTCACAGTAGTTATGCTCAGATATGTGCCCCTCACAGTAGTTATGCCAAGATATGTGCTCACTCACAGCAGTTTTGTCAGATATGTGCCCCCTCACATTAGTTATGCCCAGATATGTGCCCCCTCACATTAGTTATGCCCACATATGTGCCCCATGACATTAGTTTTGCCCAGGTATGTGCACCTTACAGTAGTTATGCCCAGATATGTGCCCCCTCACAGTAGTTATGTTGAGTTATATGCCTCTCTCAGTATTTTTTACCAGATATGTGCCCCCTCATAGTAGTTATGCCCAGATATGTGCCCCTCACAGTGGTTATGTCGAAATATGTGCCTCTCTTAGTATTTATACCAGATATGTGCCCTTCACAGTATTTATACCCAGATATGTGCCCCTTATAGTATTTATGCCCAGATATGTACACCTCACAGTAGTTATGTAAGATATGTGCCCCTCACAGTAGTTATGCCCAGATATGTGCCACCATCACAGTAGTGATTCCTGATATGTAGTTATACGCAGATAATTGCCCCCTCACAGTAGTTAGGCCAGATATGTTCCCCTCACAATAGTTAAAGCCAGATATGTGCCCCCTCACAGTATTTATACCCAGATATGTGCCCCCTGACAGTATTTATACCCAGATATGTGCCCCCACAGTAGTTATACCAGATATTTACCCCTCACATTAGTTATACCAGATATGTTCCCCTCACAATAGTCATACCCAGATATGTGCCACTCACAGTAGTTATACCCAGATATGTGCCACTCACAGTAGTTATACCCAGATATGTGCCCCCCATAGTAGTTATACCCAGATATGTGCCCCCCACAGTAGTTATACCAGATATATACCCCTCACAGTAGTTATACCATATATGTGCCCCCTCACAGTAGTTATGCCCAGATATGTGCCCCTCACAGTAGATATACCCAGATATGTGCCGCCTCACAGTAGTTATAGTCAGATATGTGCCCCTACAGTAGTTATACCCAGATATGTGCCCCTCACAGTAGTTATACCCAGATATGTGCCCCCTCACAGTAGTTATACCAGATATGTATCCATCACAGTAGTTATGCCCAGATATGTGCCCCCTCACAGTAGTTATACCAGATATGTATCCATCACAGTAGTTATGCCCAGATATGTGCCCCCTCACAGTAGTTATGCCCAGATATGTGCCTCTCTCAGTATTTTACCAGAGATGTGCCCCCTCACAGTAGTTATGCCCAGATATGTACCCCTTACAGTAGTTATACCAGATATGTTCCCCTCACATTAGTTATGCACAGATTATTGCCCCCTTCACAATAGTTATACCCAGATATGTGCCCTCTCACAGTAGTTATACCCAGATATGTGCCCCCTCACAGTAGTTATGCTCAGATATGTGCCCCTCCAGTAGTTATGCCAAGATATGTGCTCACTCACAGAAGTTTTGTCAGATATGTGCCCCCTCACATTAGTTATGCCCAGATATGTGCCCCCTCACATTAGTTATGCCCACATATGTGCCCCATCACATTAGTTATGCCCAGGTATGTCCACCTCACAGTAGTTATGCCCAGATATGTGCCCCTCACAGTGGTTATGTCAAAATATGTGCCTCTCTTAGTATTTATATCAGATATGTGCCCTTCACAGTATTTATACCCAGATATGTGCCCCTCATAGTAGTTATGCCCAGATATGTACACCTTACAGTAGTTATGTAAGATATGTGCCCACTCACACTAGATATGCCCAGATATGTGCCCCTCAGAGTAGTTATACCCAGATATGTGCCACCATCACAGTAGTGATTCCTGATATGTAGTTATTAGAAGATAATTGCCCCCTCACAGTAGTTATGTCCAGATATGTGCCCCTTCACAGTAGTTATGCCCAGATAGATGCCCCCTCTCATTTTTATATCTAGATCTGTGCCTCCTCACAGTAGTTATGCCCAGATATGTGCCCCCTCACAGTAGTTATACCCACATATGTGCCCCTCACAGTGGTTGTGCACAGATATATGCCTCCCTACAGTAGTTATGCCCAGATATGTTCCCCCTCACAGTAGTTATGCCCAGATATGTGCTTCCTCACAGTAGTTATACCAGATATGTTCCCCTCACAGTATTTATACCCAGATATGTGCCCCTCTCAGTATTTATACCCGGATATGTGCCCCTCACAGTATTTATACCCAGATATGTGCCCCATACAGTATTTATTCCCAGATATGTGCCCCTGACAGTATTTATTCCCAGATATGTGCCCCCTCACAGTAGTTATACCAGATATGTGCCCCTCACAGTAGTTGTGTCCAGATATGTGCCCCCTCACAGTAGTTATACCCAGATATGTGCCCCCTCACAGTAGTTATACCCAGATATGTGCCCCCTCACAGTAGTTATGCCCAGATACTGTATATGCCCTCTCACAGTAGTTATACCCAGATATGTGCCCCCTCACAGTAGTGATACCAGATATATGCCCTCTCACAGTAGTTATGCCCAGATATATGCCCTCTCACAGTAGTTATACCCAGATATGTGCCCCCTCACAGTAGTGATTCCAGATATCTACCCCCTTACAGTAATTATGACCAGATATGTGCCACCTCACAGTAGTTATGTCCAGATATGTGCCACCTTACAGTAGTTATTCCCAGATATGTGCCATCTCACAGTAGTTATGTCCAGATATGTGCCCCTCACAGTAGATATGCCCAGATATGTGCCACCTTCACAGTAGTTATGCCCAGATATATGCCCCTTCACAATAGTTATGCCCAGATATGTGCCCCTCACAGTAGTTATACAAGATATATGCGCCCTAACAGTAGTTCTACTCAGATATGTGCCCCCTCACAGTAGTTATACCCAGATATGTGCCCCCTCAAGTAGTTATACCAAGATATGTGCCCCCACAGTAGTTATACCCAGATATGTGCCCCCACAGTAGTATGCCAGATATTTACCCCTCACATTAGTTATACCAGATATGCTCCCCTCACAATAGTCATACCCAGATATGTGCCACTCACAGTAGTTATACCCAGATATGTGCCACTCACAGTAGTTATACCCAGATATGTGCCCTTCATAGTAGTTATACCCAGATATGTGCCCCCCACAGTAGTTATACCAGATATATACCCCTCACAGTAGTTATACCATATATGTGCCCCCTCACAGTAGTTATGCCCAGATATGTGCCCCTCACAGTAGATATACCCAGATATGTGCCCCCTCACAGTAGTTATAGCCAGATATGTACCCCTCACAGTAGTTATACCCAGATATGTGCCCCTCACAGTAGTTATACCCAGATATGTGCCCCCTCACAGTAGTTATACCAGATATGTATCCATCACAGTAGTTATGCCCAGATATGTGCCCCCTCACAGTAGTTATGCCCAGATATGTGCCTCTCTCAGTATTTTTACCAGAGATGTGCCCCCTCACAGTAGTTATGCCCAGATATGTACCCCTTACAGTAGTTATACCAGATATGTTCCCCTCACATTAGTTATGCACAGATTATTGCCCCCTTCACAATAGTTATACCCAGATATGTGCCCTCTCACAGTAGTTATACCCAGATATGTGCCCCCTCACAGTAGTTATGCTCAGATATGTGCCCCTCACAGTAGTTATGCCAAGATATGTGCTCACTCAGAGAAATTTTGTCAGATATGTGCCCCCTCACATTAGTTATGCCCAGATATGTGCCCCCTCACATTAGTTATGCCCACATATGTGCCCCATCACATTAGTTATGCCCAGGTATGTCCACCTCACAGTAGTTATGCCCAGATATGTGCCCCTCACAGTGGTTATGTCAAAATATGTGCCTCTCTTAGTATTTATATCAGATATGTGCCCTTCACAGTATTTATACCCAGATATGTGCCCCTCATAGTAGTTATGCCCAGATATGTACACCTCACAGTAGTTATGTAAGATATGTGCCCCCTCACAATAGATATGCCCAGATATGTGCCCCTCACAGTAGTTATACCCAGATATGTGCCACCATCACAGTATTGATTCCTGATATGTAGTTATTAGCAGATAATTGCCCACTCACAGTAGTTAGGCCAGATATGTGCCCCTCACAGTAGTTATAGCCAGATATGTGCCCCCTCACAGTAATTATGTCCAGATATGTGCCCCCTCACAGTAGTTATGTCCGGATATGTGCCCCCTCACAGTAGTTATGTCCAGATATGTGCCCCTTCACAATAGTTCTGCCCGGATATGTGCTCCCTAACAGTAGTTATGCCCAGATAGATGCCCCCTCTCATTTTTATATCCAGATCTGTGCCTCCTCACAGTAGTTATGCCCAGATATGTGCTTCCTCACAGTAGTTATACCCACATATGTGCCCCTCACAGTGGTTGTGCACAGATATATGCCTCCCTACAGTAGTTATGCCCAGATATGTTCCCCCTCACAGTAGTTATGCCCAGATATGTGCTTCCTCACAGTAGTTATGCCAGATATGTGCCCCTCACAGTAGTTATACCCAGATATGTGCCCCTTTCACAATGGTTATGTCCAGATATGTGCTCCCTCATAGTAGCGATGCCCAGATATGTGCCTGATGTGTCCTGATCAATAGTTTAAGACCTCTTGAAAAATGGCAAACAATCCTATGTAGCATGGCTGGATCTTAACAAGGTTCCAAGTAGAGCTTCAACATGCAACAAGAAGGAATGAGAGCGAGACCAAACATTTTTTGAGCATTCAATTTAATGAAAACAACGAATAAACTGCTGTTTTTCAGCTGATCAAAAGTTTAGGCCCACACCTCCCAAAAAACTAAACCCCCCAAAACAGAAATCCAACCTCCAAACATGAGCTCAGTAATGAGTAGCTCCGCCGTTATTGTTTCGGCATGCTTGATGCAAGCGTTTCCATGAGGTGAGTGGGAACAATTCTCCAAGTGGTGAAGACGGCCGCACGAAGGCCATCTACTGTCTGGAACTGTTGTCCATTTTTGTAAACTTGCCTTGCCATCCATCCCCAAAGGTTCTCAATTGGATCAGGGGAACACGCAGGATGGGCCAAAAGAGTGATGTTCTTCTCCTGGAAGAAGTCCCTTGTCCTGTGGGCATTGTGTACTGTAGCGTTGTCCTGTTACCACACAGACGAGGGCCCTCAGTCATGAGGAATGCTCTCTGCAACATCTGGACATAGCCAGCGGCCGTCTGACGCCCCTGCACTTCCTGAAGCTGCATTGTTCCACTGAAGGAAAAAGCCCCCCAGACCATTATGGCGCCCCTTCCACTGTGGCACGTAGAAAACATCTCAGGTGGGATCTGCTTGTCATGCCAGTAACGTTGGAAACCATCAGGACCATCAAGGTTACATTTTTTCTCATCAGAGAATAAAACTTTCTTCCACCTTTGAATGTCCCATGTTTGGTGCTCTCCTGCAAAGTCCAAACGAGCAGTTCTGTGGCGTTCAAGGAGACGAGGTCTTTCAAGACGTTTTTTGTTTTTGAAGCCCTTCAGTCTCAGATGCCGTCTGATGGTTATGGGGCTGCAGTCAGCACCAGTAAGGGCCTTATTTGGGTCAAGGATCGTCCAGTGTCTTGACGGACAGCCAATTGGATCCTCCGGCTCAGTGCTGATGACATTTTTTGGGGTCTTCCACTTGACTTTTTTGTTCCATAACCCTCAGGATCATTTAAGAAATTCCCAATGACTGTCTTACTGCGTCCGACCTCAGCAGTGATGGCGCGCTGTGAGAGACCCTGCTTATGCAGCTCAACAACCCGACCACGAGCAAAAAGGGAGAGTTTTTTTGCCCTCACAACGTGTGACTACCTGACAGAAGATGACCACGAATCCACATCTCTGCACAGATTTGGCCTTTTAAAGGCTTGTGGTCCGAAACTATGGATCAGCTTAAAAACAGCCGGTTTCAGTTTATTCGTTGTTTTCATTAAATTGGATGCTCAAAAAATGTTCTGTCTCCCTCCCGTCTCTTCTTGTTGCAGGGTGAAGCTCCACTGGGAACCTTGTTCAGATCCAGCCATGCTACATAGGAGTTTGTGCCATTTTTCAAGTGGTCTCAAACTGTATGTGCCTCTCACTGCAGTTATGTCCAGATATGTGCCCCCTCACAATAGTTCTGCCCAGATCTCTGCCCCTCACAGTAGTGATTCCAGATATGTTTCCCTCACAGTAGTTATGCCCAGATATGTGCCTCCTTACAGTAGTTATGCCCAGATATGTGCCCCTCACAGTAGTTATGCCCAGATATGTGCTCCCTCACAGTAGTAATGCCCATATATGTGCCTCTCCCTGCAGTTATGTCCAGATATGTGCCCCATTTACAATAGTTCTGCCTAGATATGTGTTCCCTCACAGTAGTTTTGCCCAGATAGATGCCCCTGTCATTTTTATATCCAAATCTGTGCCCCATCACAGTAGTAATGTCCAGATATGTTCCCCCTCACAGTAGTTATGGTCAGATATGTGCCCCTTCACAGTAGTTATACAAGATATGTGCCCCCTCACAGTAGTTATACCCAGATATGTGCCCCCTCATAGTAGTAATGCCAGAAAATCTCCTCCTAACAGTAAAAATGCCCACATATTTGCCTCCTCACTGCAGTTATGTCCAGATATGTGCCCCTTCACAATAGTTCTGCCCAGACATGTGCCCCCTCACAGTAGTTTTACTCAGATAGATGCTTTCACTCATATTTATATCTAGACCTGTGCCGCCTCACAGTAGTTATGCCCAGATATATGCCCCTCACAGTAGTTATGCCCAGATATATGCCCCCTCACAGTAGTTATACCCAGATATGTGCCTCCTCACAGTAGTTATACCAGATATGTGCCCCTTACAGTAGTTATGCCCAGATATTTGCTCCCTTACAGTAGTTATGCCCAGATATGTGCCCCTCACTGTAATTATGCCCAGATATGTGCCCCTCACAGTAGTTATGCCCAGATATGTGCCCCATCACAGTAGTGATTCCAGATATGTGCCTGCTCACAGTAGTTATGCCCAGATATGTGCCTCCTCACAGTAGTTATACCAGATATGTGCCCCTTACAGTAGTTATGCCCAGATATTTGCTCCCTCACAGTAGTTATGCCCAGATATGTGCCCCTCACTGTAATTACGCCCAGATATCTGCCCCATCACAGTAGTGATTCCAGATATGTGCCTCCTCACAGTTGTTATACCAGATATGTGCCCCTTACAGTAGTTATACCCAGATATGTGCCCCCTCACAGTAGTTATAACCAGATATGTGCCTCCTCACAGTAGTTATGCCCAGATATGTGCCCCTTACTGTAATTATGATATGTGCCTACTTATAGTAGTTATGGCCAGATATGTGTCTTCTCACAGTAGTTATGCCTATATATGTGCCCCCTCACAGTAGTTATACGAGATATGTGCCCCCTCACAGTAGTTATACCCAGATATGTGCCCCTTCACAGTAGTTATACCCAGATTTGTGCCCCTCACAGTGGTTGTGCACAGATATGTGCCCCCTCACAGTAGTTATGCCCATATATGTTCCCCCTCACAGTAGTTATGCCAGATATGTGCCCCTCAGAGTAGGTATGCCCAGTTATGTGCCACCTCACAGTAGTTATGCCCAAATATGCGCCACCTCCTAGTAATTATGCCCAGGTATGTTCCCCCTTACAGTAGTTATGCCCAGATATTTGCTCTCTCACAGTAGTTATGCCATATACAGGGAGTGCAGAATTATTAGGCAAGTTGTATTTTTGAGGATTAATTTTATTATTGAACAACAACCATGTTCTCAATGAACCCAAAAAACTCATTAATATCAAAGCTGAATATTTTTGGAAGTAGTTTTTAGTTTCTTTTTAGTTTGAGCTATTTTAGGGGGATATCTGTGTGTGCAGGTGACTATTACTGTGCATAATTATTAGGCAACTTAACAAAAAACAAATATATACCCATTTCAATTATTTATTTTTACCAGTGAAACCAATATAACATCTCAACATTCACAAATATACATTTCTGACATTCAAAAACAAATCAGTGACCAATATAGCCACCTTTCTTTGCAAGGACACTCAGAAGCCGCCATCCATGGATTCTGTCAGTGTTTTGATCTGTTCACCATCCACATTGCGTGCAGCAGCAACCACAGCCTCCCAGACACTGTTCAGAGAGGTGGACTGTTTTCCCTCCTTGTAAATCTCACATTTGATGATGGACCACAGGTTCTCAATGGGGTTCAGATCAGGTGAACAAGGAGGCCATGTCATTAGATTTTCTTCTTTTATACCCTTTCTTGCCAGCCACGTTGTGGAGTACTTGGACGCGTGTGATGGAGCATTGTCCTGCATGAAAATCATGTTTTTCTTGAAGGATGCAGACTTCTTCCTGTACCACTGCTTGAAGAAGGTGTCTTCCAGAAACTGGCAGTAGGACTGGGAGTTGAGCTTGACTCAATCCTCAACCCAAAAAGGCCCCACAAGCTCATCTTTGATGATACCAGCCCAAACCAGTACTCCACCTCCACCTTGCTGGCGTCTGAGTCGGACTGGAGCTCTCTGCCCTTTACCAATCCAGCCATCTGGCCCATCAAGACTCACTCTCATTTCATCAGTCCATAAAACCTTAGAAAAATCAGTCTTGAGATATTTCTTGGCCCAGTCTTGACGTTTCAGCTTGTGTGTCTTGTTCAGTGGTGGTCGTCTTTCAGCCTTTCTTACCTTGGCCATGTCTCTGAGTATTGCACACCTTGTGCTTTTGGGCACTCCAGTGATGTTGCAGCTCTGAAATATGGCCAAACTGGTGGCAAGTGGCATCTTGGCAGCTGCACGCTTGACTTTTCTCAGTTCATGGGCAGTTATTTTGCGCCTTGGTTTTTCCACACGCTTCTTGCGACCCTGTTGACTATTTTGAATGAAACGCTTGATTGTTCGATGATCACGCTTCAGAAGCTTTGCAATTTTAAGAGTGCTGCATCCCTCTGCAAGATATCTCACTATTTGTGACTTTTCTGAGCCTGTCAAGTCCTTCTTTTGACCCATTTTGCCAAAGAAAAGGAAGTTGCCTAATAATTATGCACACCTGATATAGGGTGTTGATGTCATTAGACCACACCCCTTCTCATTACAGAGATGCACATCACCTAATATGCTTAATTGGTAGTAGGCTTTCGAGCCTATACAGCTTGGAGTAAGACAACATGCATAAAGAGGATGATGTGGTCAAAATACTCATTTGCCTAATAATTCTGCACTCCCTGTATGTGCCCCCTCACAATAGTTATGCCCAGATATGTGCCCCCTCACAATAGTTATGCCCAGATATGTGCCTCTCACTGCAGTTATGCCCAGATATGTGCCCCCTCACAGTAGTAATGCCCAGATATGTGCCTCTCACTGCAGTTATGTCCAGATATGTGCCCCATTTATAATAGTTCTGCCCAGATATGTGTTCCCTCACAGTAGTTTTACCCAGATAGATGCCCCCTCTCATTTTTATATCCAAATCTGTGCCCCATCACAGTAGATATGTCCAGATATGTTCCCCCTCACAGTAGTTATACTAAATATGTGCTCCCTCACAGAAGTTATACAATATATGTGCCCCTTCGCAGTAGTTATACCCAGATATGTGCCCATTCATAGTAGTTATACCAGATATGTGCCCCCTCACAGTAGTTATGCCATAAAAATTCCTTCTAACAGTAATAATGCCCATTCTCATAAATATTTAGACATCACTCCTTAGATATCTGCCCCTCACTGTAATTATGCCCAGATATCTGCCCCATCACAGTAGTGATTCCAGATATGTGCCTCCTCCGAGTAGTTATACCAGATATGTGCCTCCTCACAGTAGTTATACCCAGATATGTGCCTCCTTACAGTAGTTATGCCCAGATATGTGCCCCTCCCAGTAGTTATGCCCAGATATGTACCCCCTTACAGTAGTTATGCCCAGATATGTGCCCCCTCACAGTAGTTATACCCAGATATGTGCCCCCTCACAGTATTTATGCCCAGATATGTGCCCCCTTACAGTAGTTATACCCATATATGTGCCTCCTTACAGTAGTTATGCCCAGATATGTGCCTCCTTTCAGTAGTTATGCCCAGATATGTGCCTCCTTACAGTAGATATGCCCAGATATGTGCCTCCTCACAGTAGTTATGCCCAGATATGTGCCTCCTTCACAATGTTTAGGCCCAGATATCTGCCCCTCACTGTAATTATGCCCAGATATCTGCCCCATCACAGTAGTGATTCCAGATATGTGCCTCCTCAGAGTAGTTATACCAGATATGTGCCTCCTCACAGTAGTTATACCCAGATATGTGCCCCTCCCAGTAGTTATACCAGATATGTGCCTCCTCACAGTAGTTATACCCAGATATGTGCCCCTCCCAGTAGTTATACCAGATATGTGCCTCCTCACAGTAGTTATACCCAGATATGTGCCCCTCCCAGTAGTTATACCAGATATGTGCCTCCTCAGAGTAGTTATACCAGATATGTGCCCCCTCACAGTAGTTATACCCAGATATGTGCCTCCTTACAGTAGTTATGCCCAGATATGTGCCCCTCCCAGTAGTTATACCCAGATATGTACCCCCTTACAGTAGTTATGCCCAGATATGTGTCCCCTCACAGTAGTTATACCCAGATATGTGCCCCCTCACAGTATTTATGCCCAGATATGTGCCCATCACAGTAGTTATACCCAGATATGTGCCCCTCACAGTAGTTATGCCCAGATATCTGCCCCATCACATTAGTGATTCCAGATATGTGCCCCCTTACAGTAGTTATGCCCAGATATGTGCCTCCTCACAGTAGTTATGCCCAGATATGTGCCTCCTCACAGTAGTTATGCCCAGATATGAGCCTCCTTACAGTAGATATGCCCAGATATGTGCCTCCTCACAGTAGTTATACCCAGATATGTGCCTTCTTACAGTAGTACCAAGATATGTGCCCCTCACTGTATTTATGCCCAGATATGTGCCCCCTCACTGTCTTTATGCCCAGATATGTGCCCCCGCATAGTTGTTATACCCAAATACGTGCCACTTCACAGTAGTTATATCCAGATATGTGCCCCCTCACAGTAGCTATGCCAACTTTGGGCCCACTTACAGTAGTTATGCCCAGATATGTGCCCTCTCACAGTAGTTATTAGCCTCACGAGCAGTGTATAATGTGATAGAAAAATGAATCCAGCAAGCAAAGGAAGCAATATGGGCAATAACAATATATTAGTAAGTGGCTTGTAATAACTTTCTCTACATGATAAATTCTACTGACTGAAGAGAGACAACCCCTTTAACAGTGACCTCCACATTGCCCTGCCCCCTTAACAGTAACTTCCACAGCGCCCGACCCTTTAACAGTGACTTCCACAGTACTCCGCTGTCTTAACAGTGACCTCCACAGTGCTCGTGAGGCTGTGGAGTTCACTGTTAAGGCAGGGAGGTACTGTGGAGGTCACTAATAAAGGGGCGGGGTGGTGTGAGAGGGTCACTGTTAAGGAGGTAGGCCGCTGTGGAGGTCACTGTTAAGGAGGTAGGCCGCTGTGGAGGTCACTGTTAAGGCAGTGGGGTACTGTGGAGGTCACTGTTAAGGCAGTGGGGTACTGTGGAGGTCATAAGGCAGTGGGGTACTGTGGAGGTCATAAGGCAGTGGGGTACTGTGGAGGTCACTGTTAAGGCAGTGGGGTACTGTGGAGGTCATAAGGCAGTGGGGTACTGTGGAGGTCATAAGGCAGTGGGGTACTGTGGAGGTCACTGTTAAGGCAGTGGGGTACTGTGGAGGTCATAAGGCAGTTGGGTACTGTGGAGGTCATAAGGCAGTGGGGTACTGTGGAGGTCATAAGGCAGTGGGGTACTGTGGAGGTCACTGTTAAGGCAGTGGGGTACTGTGGAGGTCATAAGGCAGTGGGTACTGTGGAGGTCATAAGGCAGTGGGGTACTGTGGAGGTCACTGTTAAGGCAGTGGGGTACTGTGGAGGTCATAAGGCAGTTGGGTACTGTGGAGGTCATAAGGCAGTGGGGTACTGTGGAGGTCATAAGGCAGTGGGGTACTGTGGAGGTCACTGTTAAGGCAGTGGGGTACTGTGGAGGTCACTGTTAAGGCAGTGGGGTACTGTGGAGGTCATAAGGCAGTGGGGTACTGTGGAGGTCATAAGGCAGTGGGGTACTGTGGAGGTCATAAGGCAGTGGGGTACTGTGGAGGTCACTGTTAAGGCAGTGGGGTACTGTGGAGGTCATAAGGCAGTGAGGTACTGTGGAGGTCATAAGGCAGTGGGGTACTGTGGAGGTCATAAGGCAGTGGGGTACTGTGGAGGTCATAAGGCAGTGGGGTACTGTGGAGGTCACTGTTAAAGGGGCGGACCGCTGTGGAGGTCACTGTTAAGGGTTAGGAGGAGGTCACTGTTAAGGGGGCAAGATTCCACACTGTGTAATATACCATATGTGGCGAAACCAACCTCGCCACTGGGTTTTGGAGAGGGCTGTTTGGGTTGTGGGTGGGCTGCCAGACTAACTCAGGTACCGACCGGCGTGAGGTCAGGTATCTGGTTAGTCTTCCCTGGGGGGGGGGAGATGTGTGGCGAAACCAACCTCGCCACAGTGTTATGGAGGGGGCTGTTTGAAGGCCTCTTGCCTCAGGATTATGGCCCATAGTAACTGTAAAGGAGAAGACAGACCGGCCGCACAGCTTAAATCTGTCTGTAGAATTATATTTTATGTTATTGTGCGTTCGGTTACATTGTATGTTATGTGAGGGCACCCAGATAGCTAATATTATTGTATTCGTGTATTCTGAGTGCCATTCACCTAATGATATGCACTCAGACTTGAGCTATCTGGGGATATGTTAAATGTCTGTGTTTGCTGGGAGGGTGTGACATTGTGTGTTTAACTGGTGATGTCTGTCCTGTTGTCTCCACATGTGTATTGGCGATCTCCCTTTGTCCTGAGAGATAATTGGATTGCCTTCGGTTGTCTCCGGGACAGAGAGGAGGAAACCATGATGCATTGTGGGGATGTGTTGTATCTGTTCTGTGTCGCAGTCTCCCTTCTGGTCCTCTAGGGGGCGGGAACGATTGGTTGCTGTACTTGCATTGTGTGTGTTGTAAGATATTGATTGGTTGGATTTCAAAACCCTGTGGGCAGTACTATGTATGTTTCTTATGAATAAAAGAGGCTGTACTTGAAGTACAGTCAGAGCACTGCTGACCCTCAACACGGAGCCTTGTCTCGTTATTGGGGGGATTCCCTGTATGCTGTTAGAGACTTATTGCCAGGAGTGTAAGCTGACTATACGCTTTTCCTGTTCGTCTGACTGACAGCTATTTGCGAGGTTCCAGCTTGGAGTGCTATTTTGTATCCAGTTCGGGAGGTTGGTGTTCTGCAGTAGCTGTGCCTGTCTCTCGGAAAGGGGAATATCGCCTAAACGGATTTTAACCCCTTGTCTGCTGAAACAGTGCCGTTACAGTCAGCTTACACTCCTGGCAATCAGTCTCTAACAGCATACAGGGAATCCCCCCAATAACGAGACAAGGCTCCGTCTTGAGGGTCTAGCAGTGATCTGACTGTACTTCAAGTACAGCCTCTTTTATTGATAAAAAAACAAACATAGTACTGCCCACAGGGTTTTGATATCCAACCAATCAGTAATTCACAACACACACAATGTAAATACAGCAACCAATCGTTCCCGCCCCCTAGGGGACCAGAAGAGAGACTGCGACACAGAACAGATACAACATATCCCCACAATGCATCATGGTTTCCTCCTCTCTGCCTGGGAGACGACCGAAGACAATCCAATTATCTCTCAGGACAAAGGGGAGATCACCAATACACATGTGGAGACAACAGGACAGACATCACCATTTAAACACACAATGGGACAATGGGACAATAGAACCACACCCAGCATATTCCTCCCAAGCTGACAAGTTACACTTATTATACGTTGTTACAACTTTGTGAGGTTACATTGTCCATACATATAACTTACATCAATTTAAACAGTATAACTTTGGGACAAACCTATCCAAAATTCACTGGAATAGGTTCAGGGGTTCAAAAGTTAGCTTGGGCCATAATCCTGAGGCAAGAGGCGTTTAAACAGGCCTCTCCAAAACCCAGTGGCGAGGTTGGTTTCGCCACACATCTCCCCCCCCCCCCCAGGGAAGACTAACCAGATACCTGACCTCACGCCGGTCGGTACCTGAGTTAGTCTGGCAGGCCACCCACAACCCAATACTGGACCTGCTGAATTTCGTAGCCTGTCTCTGTCCAGTGAATCCACCAAGATTATATTTGTAGCTGGTACTCCCGGTCTCTGAGTTGCTCCCTGGCTTGGAGTGGAGGTTGCTTTGTGGGCAGGGATCAGCGGGACTCTGCCCTGGTACCAGCGCTACCATGGAAGAAGCCTGGTTGGAGTCTGGTTGTTGGAGGGGGAAACCGACTGTCTCCCCTTTGGCTAAACTGCCCTGTTGCTGGGGGACAGGAACAACTGTCCCTACCCCCTGTGCTGTAAGTGCAGAGACCACGGTCCCATCTGCAGAGTTGTGGGGCTTACTGTCTCCCCCTGGTGCGTTAATCTGCCGCTGGGAAGAGGGGGTAACGAGCTCCTCTCCCATACATACTTCCATCCGCTGGGGAGGGCGACCAACCGCCTCCGCTCCCAATACAGTGTCCTGCTGCTGGGGAAAGGAGACTGGGCTCTCTATTCCCTGTAGGACACTCTGCCGCTGGGGGACAGGACCGACTGTCTCTGCCCCCTGTAACTCCGTCTGCCGCTGGGGAATGGAGACTCGGCTCCCAATTCCCAAAAAATCATGCTGCTGCTGGGGGGCAGGAACAACTACCTCTGCCCCCTGTAACTCAGCCTGCCGCTGGGGAGGGAGGCCGCTGCTCTCCCCTCCCTGCACTTCACACTGCCGCTGGGGAATGGAGACTGGGCTCCCACTGTCCCGCAACCGTAACTTCCGATGGAGGTCCACCCAACGTGGCAGCTGACCGTCACCTTCTGCCCGGTATAGTAGGGTCTTAGACACTAGACTCCTCACGAACTTCACGTATTTCTCAGCTGGATTGGGTCCGAAGAAGTTCAGCCGCAACCACATCATACGGTCAAATTCCTCCACAGAGTATCTGTACTCCACTGCTGGTTCCATCCTGGTGCTTTTAGGGTCGCTGTACTGAGACATGCGTTGCCCTTAAATTGTAGAATCCACAGAAACGGTGTCTCCTGTAGCTGACCTTCTGGCTGTAGGAACGATCCCGCTGCTTGCCACCAATGTAACGGCACTGTTTCAGCAGACAAGGGGTTAAAATCCGTTAAGGCGATATGCCCCTTTCCGAGAGACAGGCACAGCTACTGCAAAACACCAACCTCCCGAACTGGATACAAAATAGCACTCCAAGCTGGAACCTCGCAAATAGCTGTCAGCAGACGAACAGGAAAAGCGTACAGTCAGCTTACACTCCTGGCAATCAGTCTCCAACAGCATACAGGGAATCCCCCCAATAACGAGACAAGGCTCCGTGTTGAGGGTCAGCAGTGCTCTGACTGTACTTCAAGTACAGCCTCTTTTATTGATAAAAAAACAAACATAGTACTGCCCACAGGGTTTTGAAATCCAACCAATCAGTAATTCACAACACACACAATGTAAATACAGCAACCAATCGTTCCCGCCCCCTAGGGGACCAGAAGGGAGACTGCGACACAGAACAGATACAACATATCCCCACAATGCATCATGGTTTCCTCCTCTCTGCCTGGGAGACGACCGAAGACAATCCAATTATCTCTCAGGACAAAGGGGAGATCACCAATACACATGTGGAGACAACAGGACAGACATCACCATTTAAACACACAATGGGACAATAGAACCACACCCAGCATATTCCTCCCAAGCTGACAAGTTACACTTATTATAAGTTGTTACAACTTTGTGAGGTTACATTGTCCATACATATAACTTACATCAATTTAAACAGTATAACTTCGGGACAAACCTATCCAAAATTCACTGGAATAGGTTCAGGGGTTCAAAAGTTAGCATGGGCCATAATCCTGAGGCAAGAGGCGTTTAAACAGGCCTCTCCAAAACCCAGTGGCGAGGTTGGTTTCGCCACACTGACTGTACGCTTTTCCTGTTCGTCTGCCGGCAGCTATCCGCGAGGTTCCAGTTTGGAGTGCTATTTTGTATCCAGTTCGGGAGGTTGGTGTTCTGCAGTAGCTGTGCCTGTCTCTCAGAAAGGGGCATATCGCCTAAATGGATTTTAACCCCTTGTCTGCTGAAACGGTCCGTTACATTGGTGGCAAGCAGCGGGATCGTTCCTACAGCCAGAAGAACAGCTACAGGAGACACCATTTCTGTGGATTCTACAATTTAAGGGCAACGCATGTCTCAGTACAGCGACCCTAAAAGCACCAGGATGGAACCAGCAGTGGAGTACAGATACTCTGTTGAGGAATTTGACCGTATGATGTGGTTGCGGCTGAACTTCTTCGGACCCAATCCAGCTGAGAAATACGTGAAATTCGTGAGGAGTCTAGTGTTCAAGACCCTACTATACCGGGCAGAAGGTGATGGTCAGCTGCCACGTTGGGTGGACCTCCATCGGAAGTTACAGTTGCGGGACAGAGGGAGCCCAGTCTCCATTCCCCAGCGGCAGTGTGAAGTGCAGGGAGGGGAGAGCAGCGGCCTCCCTCCCCAGCAGCAGGCTGAGTTACAGGGGGCAGAGGTAGTTGTTCCTGCCCCCCAGCAGCAGCATGATTTTTTGGGAATTGGGAGCCCAGTCTCCATTCCCCAGCGGCAGGCGGAGTTACAGGGGGCAGAGACAGTCGGTCCTGTCCCCCAGCGGCAGAGTGTCCTACAGGGAATAGAGAGCCCAGTCTCCTTTCCCCAGCAGCAGGACACTGTATTGGGAGCGGAGGCGGTCGGTCGCCCTACCCAGCGGCTGGAAGTATGTATGGGAGAGGAGCTCGTTACCCCCTCTCCCCAGCGGCTGTCATGGCTGAGGATGGGGGAAACCCTCAGCCGTGCAGTGCCAGGAGATGGAAGGGTTGTCACTTGGCCAGAACCATAGAGTTAGGGAGCAGGTCACCTCCTATTGCGTCCCTAACGCTGACCCTGTCTCCTGTCAGTATGAGCCGACCTTGATGGTAGGAGGGCTTATACGCTGGAACCTAATAGTCCCTACAAGCCCTCAAGTCGGCCCTGAACTAAGAGAACAGAGTAAGACAACCCACTCCTCCTAGACACGGAGGAGCAGGAGTCTCCTTGGCCAAGCAGCATAAAGAGAAACAGCTATGGCAGTGACAGGCAAAAGTAATCCACACAACACTCACCTGCCACAGACAACACAACCAGGAACCCATGTGCAGGTGCTGTTAGTTCAAGACACCAAGGAACACAGCACACACCAGACATCACACAGGAACCCAGGACCATAAGCTGCAATAACACAAAACCCCACACACACCTAGATAACACCGTGTAACAAAGATTTATGACCAGAAGGGAGGCCCCCACTGGTAGATGGTAATATACAGGAGGCTGCTCCAGCTATGCCTGGCTGAGAGCAACCTACTGAGCCAAGCCAGAGACAGAGGCTTTATAAGCCTGAGTGGCCACACCCACCGGTCAGAACACACCCAGTGACATCACACACACTGGGAAGGGAGTTAACCCTTCCTACACCACAGAAGGGAAGGGAAAACACCAACTTAAAGGGGAATAGCACACACACTCACTCACCTGTTACCGCTGGCAACGGCATGCGTGGCAACCGTGTCCTGAAGAACAACCAGCAGGCCGAGACCCTGCCACCACATGCACACAACACCAGACGTTGCCGCGGACAACCGCAGGTGAAGGGAGGTGTCCAAGTGCATACAACCAACACAACCTCGTGCACCACAAACAGACAAGGAAGTGCACCCAAACACACGTTGCCAAGGGCAACCGCACACATGCCTGTTGTCCGCGGCAACCGCACCAGAGGCAAACCACAAAGTGCCCCCAGCTGCGGTTGACAACACCAAACCGCGGGCAACTGCATGCGGCTCCCAAGGAGTCACGACCATGACCAAGGGTCGTGACAGCGGCAGCTTAATGCACCAGGGGGAGACAGTAAGCCCCACAACTGTGCAGATGGGACCGTGGTCTCTGCACTCACAGCACAGGGGGTAGGGACAGTCGGTCCTGTCCCCCAGCAACAGGGCTGTTTAGCCAAAGAGGAGACAGTCGGTCTCCCCCTCAAACAACCAGATCTCCAGCCATCTCCGCAGGGATACCAGGAGGAGGAGGTAAGCGAGCCCTTCCCTTCCCAGCTACTTCCCAACCGAGTTCTGGGGGCAGGGGATGAGCCTGCAATACCCACTGATCCCTTCCCAGCGGAAGAGCTGGCATCAGGGCAGAGCGCAGTCGGCCTCTGCCCTCCCCTATCCTCTTGTCCAGAGACTGACTTCCCACAGGCATCCCCAGCGGAAGAGCTGGCATCTGGGCAGAGCGCAGTCGGCCTCTGCCCACCAAGTACCTACAGCTCCAAGCTGGAGAACCACAAAGCAAGGAGTAGCAGATGCCCACTCAACAGCTGGGGACATACAGAACAGAGCCAGGCTCTAAGATTCAACAGGTCCAGTATTGGGTTGTGGGTGGGCTGCCAGACTAACTCAGGTACCGACCGGCGTGAGGTCAGGTATCTGGTTAGTCTTCCCTGGGGGGGGGGGAGATGTGTGGCAAAACCAACCTCGCCACAGTGTTATGGAGGGGGCTGTTTGCCAGCCTCTTGCCTCAGGATTATGGCCCATAGTAACTTTAAAGGAGAAGACAGACCGGCCGCACACAGCTTAAATCTGTCTTTGGAATTGTATTTTATGTTATTATGCGTTCGGTTAAATTGTATGTTATGTGAGGGCACCCAGATAGCTAATATTATTGTATTCGTGTATTCTGAGTGCCATTCACCTAATGATATGCACTCAGACTTGAGCTATCTGGGGATATGTTACATGTCTGTGGTTGCTGTGGAGGTGTGCAATTGTGTGTTTAAATGGTGATGTCTGTCCTGTTGTCTCCACATGTGTATTGGCGATCTCCCTTTGTCCTGAGAGATAATTGGATTGCCCTCGGTTGTCTCTGGGACAGAGAGGAGGAAACCATGATGCATTGTGGGGATGTGTTGTATCTGTCCTGTGTCGCAGTCTCCCTTCTGGTCCTCTAGGGGGCGGGAACGATTGGTTGCTGTACTTGCATTGTGTGTGTTGTAAGATATTGATTGGTTGGATTTCAAAACCCTGTGGGCAGTACTATGTATGTTTCTTATGAATAAAAGAGGCTGTAGTTGAAGTACAGTCAGACCACTGCTGACCCTCAAGACGGAGCCTTGTCTCATTATTGGGGGATTCCCTGTATGCTGTTAGAGACTGATTGCCAGGAGTGTAAGCTGATTGTATGCTTTTCCTGTTCGTCTGCTGACAGCTATTCGCGAGGTTCCAGTTTGGAGTGCTATTTTGTATCCAGTTCGGGAGGTTGGTGTTCTGCAGTAGCTGTGCCTGTCCCTCAGAAAGGGGCATATCGCCTAAACGGATTTTAACCCCTTGTCTGCTGAAACGGTCCGTTACACCATAAAATACTCAACCCCATTGAATATACCATATGGTACTCCTAATTGTGTAATATATCGTATATTGCTTCATGCTGTATAATATAGCGTACATTTCTCCACACTGTGTAAGATACCATATAATACTCTTATTTATATATAATATACTGTATTATGCGCCACACTGTGGAATATACTGTAAAATACTCCACATGGTTTAATATACCGTATAATGCTCCAAGCTGTATAATATAGCATAAAATTCACCACACTGTGTAATTTACCATATCATACTACACTTTTCATAATATATCGTATGCCCAGATATATGCCCCCTCACAGTAGTAATGCCCAGGTATATGTCCCCTCATAATAGTTATACCCAGATATGTGACACTCAGATTAGTTATACCCAGATATGTGGCCCCTCACAGTAGTTATACCCAGATATGTGCCCCCTCACAGTAGTTATACCCAGATATGTGCCCACCTCACAGTAGTTATACCCAGATATGTGCCCCTCACAGTAGGTATGCCCAGATACGTGCCCCCTCACAGTAGTTATACCCAGATATGTGCCCCTCACAGTCCTTATGGCCAGATATATTCCCCCTCACAGAAGTTATGCCCAGATATGTGCCTCTCACTGCAGTTATGCCCAGATATGTGCCCCCTCACAGTAGTAATGCCCAGATATGTGCCTCTCACTGCAGTTATGCCCAGATAGATGCCCCTCTCATTTTTATATCCAAATCTGTGCCCCATCACAGTAGATATGTCCAGATATGTGCCCCTTCACAGTATTTATACAAAATATGTGCCCCCTCACAGAAGTTATACCCAGATATGTGCCCCCTCATAGTAGTAATGCCAGAAAATTTCCTTCTAACAGTAGTAATGCTCAGATATGAGCCTCCTCACTGCAGTTATGTCCAGATATGTGCCCTTCACAGTATTTCTGGCCAGATATGTGCCCCCTCACAGTAGTTATGCACAGATATGTGCCCCCATCACAGTAGTTATACCCAGATATGTGCCCCCTCACAGTAGTTATACCCAGATATGTGCCACCTCACAGTAGTTATGCACAGATATGTGCCCCCATCACAGTAGTTATACCCAGATATGTGCCCTCTCACAGTAGTTATACCAGATATGTGCCCTTCACAGTATTTCTGGCCAGATATGTGCCCCCTCACAGTAGTTATGCACAGATATGTGCCCCCATCACAGTAGTTATACCCAGATATGTGCCCCCTCACAGTAGTTATACCCAGATATGTGCCCCCTCACAGTAGTTATACCCAGATATGTGCCCCCTCACAGTAGTTATACCCAAATATGTGCCCCCTCACAGTAGTTATACCCAGATATGTGCACCTCACAGTAGTTATACCCAGATATGTGCACCTCACAGTAGTTATACCCAGATATGTGCCCCCTCACAGTAGTTATACCCAGATATGTGCCCCCTCACAGTAGCTATGCCAACTTTGGGCCCTCTTACAGTAGTTATGTCCATATATGTGGCCCCTCACCGTAATTATGCTCAGATATGTGCCCCCTACCAGTAGTTATTGCCAGGCAGTGGAGTACTGTGGAATTCACTTTTAAAGGGGTGGGCACTGTGGAGGTCTCTGTTAAGGGGGCAGGGAAAGGGTGGAGGTCACTGTTAAGACAGCGGGGTACTGTGGAGGTCACTGTTAAGACAGTGGGGTACTGTGGAAGTCACTGTTAAGACAGTGGGGTACTGTGGAGGTCACTGTTAAAGGGTCGGGCGCTGTGGAAGTTACTGTTAAGGGGGCAGGGCACTGTGGAGGGCACTGTTAAAGGGGTTGTCTCTCTTCAGTAAGTGATATTTATCATGTAGAGAAAGTTATTATAAGCCACTTACTAATGTATTGTGACTGTCCATATTGCTTCCTTTGCTGGCTGGATTCATTTTTCTATCACATTATACACTGCTCGTGAGGCTGATGCTTTTTCCTATATTGTGCAAGCACGACGACCACTGTTGGATTGCAGGGTGCTCTATAACCATGGAAACGAGCAGTGTATAATGTGATAGAAACTTGAATCCAGCCAGCAAAGCAAGCAATATGGACAATCACAATACATTAGTAAGTGGCTTATAATAACTTTCTCTACATGATAAATGCAACTTACTTAAGTGAGACAACCCCTTTAAGGGGCAGACCACTGCGGAGGTCACAGCTAAGGCAGCGGGGTACTGTGGAAGGTTTAAAGGGGTGGGCACTGTGGAGGTCTCTGTTAAAGGGGCAGGGAATGGTGGAAACCACTGTTTAGGGGGCAGGAAACGGTGGAGACCACTGTTAAGGGAACAGGGTACTGTTGAGGTCACTGTTAAGTGGGCAAAGTACTGTGAAGGTGACTGTTAAAAGGGCAGTGCTGTGAAGGTCACTTTTAAGGGGACAGGGCACTTAAGTCACTGTTAAGGGGGCAGGGCACTGTGGAGGTCACTGTTATGGGAACGAGGTACTGTGGAGGTCACTAATAAAGGGGTGGGTGCTGTGGAAGTCACTGTTAAAGAGGCGGGCAATGTGGAGGTTACTGTTAAGGGGAGGTAGCAGAGCACAGTGGAAGTAACTGTTAAGGGGTTGGGGTGGCAGGCGCAGCGCTATGAAGTGCCTTTTGCGCTGTGACATTAGAAGTATTCTGATCTCTCTGACTTTAGTCTCACCAGACTGTCTGTTACTCTGTGATTCCTCCAGCGCTGTTCTATGGACACAGTAGGGTTGAAGAGCACAACAAATGCTGGAAATAACTTCTTTATTAACTTTTCTTCATATATAACACTGCCGCCTCCGCAGCAGATAGTCCATGTACATAACACGTGTTGAAAAGATATCACAAAATGGCGGTATGCATAAGATAGCGGTATGCATAAGATGGCGGTATGTATAAGATGGCGGTATGTATAAGACGGTGGTTCAACTGTGCAATCTTGTCATTCAGCATAAAATGGTGGATATATTTCCCTCTTCAGTATCTGTACTCTCACTGTAAGTTATTATAGCACTTTATGATCTCTGACAGGTGTATCTGAGGTCTAACTAATAGTTCGCTTGCTGAATTTGGTCACAATTTGCAGTATGCAGTTAGCAGTAACTATTTGAAGATTGGTTGAGTATGATCTGGTATGGAATTTGAATTTGGATTGTGAACTTTGTAGTTTGCAGTTGGATGTAATTTGCAATTGTATGCTTGCAATTTGGTAGAACTGTAAGTAAACACGTATATAACTGGTTCAGTATACAGTTCTAATCACAATACTAACAATATGAACATTATATAACTGTTCTAAATACCTATTTTGGCCTCTTGTTCCTATAAAACTGGACTCTGACTGGAACTGTGTGTCTGATGAGCTCCTGTCTGTGGTGAATAATGATTCTAGCAGCTCCTGCTAGGGGAATTCCCAGACAGGCTGTGTGTGAGGCTGGCTGTGATTGGTGAAAACTCCTGCTGTGTGTGAGGCTGGCTGTGATTGGTGAAAACTCTTGCTGTGTGTGAAGCTGGCGATGATTGGTCAAGACTCCTGCCCAGCAACAACAGATTAACCCTATGCTTTTTGTTGTTTTTGCTGTGTCACTGAGCTTACCTTACACTATAAAATGAATCTTAAAGGCTTATTATCTTTTCTTCTTCTGTGAACACAATATGTATAACAGTTATATGACATCCAAACATGATGTCACAGTCTATAACTCTGCTTTTGTCTCTAACACATAAACATAGGAACTGTATTAAGGCTATTAGCAGGTCTAGCTGTATACACATATAAGCTATATTAGCAACCTAGGGCAGGTCCTAGCTGGCCAGCTACACTCCCACCTAAACTACCTATAATTCTATGTTCTTAGTGGTAGGACTTGAACATGAATTTGAGGAATTTTCCATCAGGTTCTCAACTTCCAAGTGTCTTTTATCACTCTCAAGTAGAACAACTAACTTCTGTATAGGACGTTCCAACTTGAGTGGAGCAGTGAGACGTTTTCCCTTTTTGTCAAGTTTTGAGTCTCCTATTTGTAACAACACTCTTCTTACTAGTTTGTCTTCATCCTTTTGAACTTCTAGAACTTTGGCCAATTTCCATTGACTTCTAGGTGAATCTTCTTCTTTCACTAACACTATGTCACCAACTTGGACATTTCTTCTGGGTGTTTGCCATTTACCTCTTAGCATCAGATTGGCAAAGTACTCTTTCCTCCATCTATTCCAAAACTGTTCCGATAGATATTGACCTCTTTGCCATCTCCTTTTAGCATATAAATCCTCTTCGGTGAACTTGCGAGGCGGTGGCTGTATGTAATCCGAATTAAGGTGAAGTAGATGGGAGTCAAAGGGTCCAAACTTGTTGGGTCGTTGATGTTATTAACTGTAAGTGGACGACTGTTAACAATAGACATTACTTCATAGAACATGGTCCTAAGTGACGCATCATCCATTCTTCCAGCGTTCTTCTTCAACACTGAACTTTATTTTTTTTAAGTTAATTAATTTTTCTTTTCCATCAAAAAAACATTAACACATTTAACATCATGATATACCAAAAATACATTAAACAATAAACATTGGTCGAATTCTTCTATCATGAATACCAAGTAATAACATATTTATTCCCCATTCCACCCTCTTTGTCGTTGTCTGGGGTGCACATCCACAACAAGAGTTAGACCTTACATCCAAGTCTGCCAGCTTCTATCCCATCTGGCTTTTTGACCCTTGTTGTGAATAGCCAGTTTTTCATATCTCCTCACTTTATCTACCAGATGGTGCCATTCAGATATCTGCAAAGGGATCCTTGCACCCAGTTCCTAGCAATTATTACCCTGGCCAACATAAGGGTCATCCAGAGCAGGTTTTCCTGTCCCTGCTCATCAAATACAGAGGAGCCTAAAACTGCCGTTGTTATGTCTATTTGAGAATCCGACAAAGAACATCTACAAAGCTGAGAGCGAACATCACTCCCAAAAGTGGGACAGGACCAAACCAGATGTACAAACCGGATTCCAAAAAAGTTGGGACACTATACAAATCGTGAATAAAAACTGAATGCAATGATGTGGAGATGCCAACTTCTAGTATTCAGAATAGAACATAAATCACGGAACAAAAGTTTAAACTGAGAAAATGTACAATTTTAAGGGAAAAATATGTTGAATCAGAATTTCATGGTGTCAACAAATCCCCAAAAAGTTGGGACAAGGCCATTTTCCCCGCTGTGTGGCATCTCCCCTTCTTCTTACAACACTCAGCAGACGTCTGGGGACCGAGGAGACCAGTTTCTCAGGGTTAGAAATAGGAATGCACTCCCATTCTTGTCTAATACAGGCCTCTAACTGTTCCATCGTCTTGGGCCTTCTTTGCTGCACCTTCCTCTTTATGATGCGCCAAATGTTCTCTATAGGTGACAGATCTGGACTGCAGACCGGCCATTTCAGTACCCGGATCCTTCTCCTACGCAGCCACGATGTTGTGACTGATGCAGAATGTGGTCCGGCATTATCTTGTTGGAAAATGCAGGGTCTTCCCTGAAAGAGATGACGTCTGGATGGGAGCAGATGTTGTTCTAGAACCTGAAGATAGTTTTCTGCATTGATGGTGCCTTTCCAGACATGCAAGCTGCCCATGCCACACGCACTCATGCAACCCCATACCATCAGAGATGCAGGCTTCTGAACTGAGCGTTGATAACAACTTGGGTTGTCCTTGTCCTCTTTGGTCCGGATGACATGGCGTCCCAGATTTCCAAAAAGAACTTGGAATCGTGACTCGTCTGACCACAGAACAGTCTTCCATTTTGCCACACTCCATTGTAAATGACCCCTGGCCCAGTGAAAACGCCTGAGCTTGTGGATCTTGCTTAGAAATGGCTTCTTCTTTGCACTGTAGAGTTTCAGCTGGCAGCGGCGGATGGTGCGGTGGATTGTGGTCACTGACAATGGTTTCTGGAAGTATTCCTGAGCCCATTCTGGGATTTCCTTTACAGTAGCATTCCTGTTTGTGGTGCAGTGTCGTTTAAGGGCCCGGAGATCACGGGCATCCAGTATGGTTTTACAGCCTTGACCCTTACGCACAGAGATTGTTCCAGATTCTCTGAAGCTTCGGATGATGTTATGCACAGTTGATGATGATAGATGCAAAGTCTTTGCAATGTTTCGCTGGGTAACACCTTTCTGATATTGCTCCACTATCTTTCTGCGCAACATTGTGGGAATTGGTGATCCTCTCCCCATCTTGGCTTCTGAGAGACTCTGCCGCTCTGAGAAGCTCTTTTTATACCCAATTATGTTGCCAATTGACCTGATTAGTGGTAATTGGTCTTCCAGCTCTTCGTTATGCTCCAATTTACTTTTTCCAGCCTCTTATTGCTACTTGTCCCAACTTTTCTGGGATTTGTTGACACCGTGAAATTTTGAATCAACTTATTTTTCCTTTAAAATGATCCATTTACTCGGATTAAACGTTTGATCCGTCATCTACGTTCTATTACAGATAAAATACTGACATTTGCCGTCTCCACATCATTGCATTCAGTTTGTATTCACAATTTGTTTAGTGTCCCAACTTTTTTTTGGAATCCGGTTTGTAAGAAATTTGCACATTGGGCCTGACACCTATGGCATCTATCGAGAGAGAGCGCTAGGTGTGTAGTATAGTCGATGTAGGATCCTAAACTGAATTAATCTGTGGTTCCTGGATATGGAATTTTTCCGAACATTCCTATAGATTGATTCCCATTTTATTCTTTTATTATTTCCAATATCTTGACCCCACTTTTTCTCACTTCTAAATTTGTTCAGTTTGGCCACTTCCATTCTCCACTGACTGTAGATTAGTGAGAGGGACGGACTCCTCTGATATAGGTTGTGACACCAATCTATAAATTCGTGTGATTTAACCATAAACACCTCTTTATCTTTCGTGCTTAACCTGAAAGTATTTATACTTCTATTTATCTCTGTGCCCAAGTATATCCACTAACGTCCTAATATTGCCATTATATATCAATTGCTCAACCCTGGTTATTCCTTTCCTTTCCCAAAATTCAATATCCTCCATCTTATTAAATTCCATAAAGTGCACATTATACCATATAGGGGTAAATTTAAATATATGCGTGAAGTTAGCATTAAGTGAATCCCATATACGTTGAATAGAGTGTGATATAATACATCCCCCCGTCCCATATAGCCCGATTCTACTATACATGTCCTGCTGGGGCCCTCTATAGTTTGCAGTAAGTTTGGAGAAGGTGTGAGGAGGTGCAGAGATTTACCAGTGCAGTTGAGAGTATTTTCCTATATCCCGATTTTCGGTCCGTTTTTTGCGGATCCGTTGTTCCTGAAAATGTTTCCATATGTCATCCGTTTTTTGCGGATCCACAAAAAACGGAAACATGTATAAATTTCAATAATCAAATAAAGTTGTTTGGAATTCATTGAAAAAAAATTGAAAAAAAAAAAAAATTGTTATGTGTTTCCAGGAACGGAATCCGCAAAAAACGGATGACATACGGAATGACATCCGAATGTCTTCCATTTTTTGCGGATCCATTGACTTTGCATTGTACCAGGATCCGATTTTTGCAGAACATAATAGGACATGTTTTATATTTAAACGGACATGTGGAACGGAACAACGGAAACGGACAGCACACATTGTGCTGTCCGATTTTTTCCAGGACCCATTGAAAATGAATGGGTCCAGATCTGGTCCTGATCTGTTCCGCAAAAAACGGAACAGATCAGGAAAGAAAAAACGGACGTGTGAATGGACCCTTATACTGTATATTACACTGTTATCTCCTGTGTCCTGCAGGTGGCGCTGATTCCTGTATTATACTGTATATTACACTGTTATCTCCTGTGTCCTGCAGGTGGCGCTGATTCCTGTATTATACTGTATATTACACTGTTATCTCCTGTGTCCTGCAGGTGACGCTGATTCCTGTATTATACTGTATATTACACTGTTATCTCCTGTGTCCTGCAGGTGGCGCTGATTCCTGTATTATACTGTATATTACACTGTTATCTCCTGTGTCCTGCAGGTGACGCTGATTCCTGTATTATACTGTATATTACACCGTTATCTCCTGTGTCCTGCAGGTGGCGCTGATTCCTGTATTATACTGTATATTATACTGTTATCTCCTGTGTCCTGCAGGTGGCGCTGATTCCTGTATTATACTGTATATTACACTGTTATCTCCTGTGTCCTGCAGGTGACGCTGATTCCTGTATTATACTGTATATTACACTGTTATCTCCTGTGTCCTGCAGGTGACGCTGATTCCTGTATTATACTGTATATTACACTGTTATCTCCTGTGTCCTGCAGGTGGCGCTGATTCCTGTATTATACTGTATATTACGCTGTTATCTCCTGTGTCCTGCAGGTGACGCTGAATCCTGTATTATACTGTATATTACACTGTTATCTCCTGTGTCCTGCAGGTGACGCTGATTCCTGTATTATACTGTATATTACACTGTTATCTCCTGTGTCCTGCAGGTGGCGCTGATTCCTGTATTATACTGTATATTACACTGTTATCTCCTGTGTCCTGCAGGTGGCGCTGATTCCTGTATTATACTGTATATTACACTGTTATCTCCCGTGTCCTGCAGGTGACGCTGATTCCTGTATTATACTGTATATTACACTGTGATCTCCTGTGTCCTGCAGGTGACGCTGATTCCTGTATTATACTGTATATTACACTGTTATCTCCTGTGTCCTGCAGGTGACGCTGATTCCTGTATTATACTGTATATTACACTGTTATCTCCTGTGTCCTGCAGGTGATGCTGATTCCTGTATTATACTGTATATTACACTGTTATCTCCTGTGTCCTGCAGGTGACGCTGATTCCTGTATTATACTGTATATTACACTGTTATCTCCTGTGTCCTGCAGGTGGCGCTGATTCCTGTATTATACTGTATATTACACTGTTATCTCCTGTGTCCTGCAGGTGGCGCTGATTCCTGTATTATACTGTATATTACACTGTGATCTCCTGTGTCCTGCAGGTGACGCTGATTCCTGTATTATACTGTATATTACACTGTTATCTCCTGTGTCCTGCAGGTGGCGCTGATTCCTGTATTATACTGTATATTACACTGTGATCTCCTGTGTCCTGCAGGTGACGCTGATTCCTGTATTATACTGTATATTACACCGTTATCTCCTGTGTCCTGCAGGTGGCGCTGATTCCTGTATTATACTGTATATTACACTGTTATCTCCTGTGTCCTGCAGGTGGCGCTGATTCCTGTATTATACTGTATATTACACCGTTATCTCCTGTGTCCTGCAGGTGACACTGATTCCTGTATTATACTGTATATTACACTGTTATCTCCTGTGTCCTGCAGGTGACACTGATTCCTGTATTATACTGTATATTACACTGTTATCTCCTGTGTCCTGCAGGTGGCGCTGATTCCTGTATTATACTGTATATTACACTGTTATCTCCTGTGTCCTGCAGGTGGCGCTGATTCCTGTATTATACTGTATATTATACTGTTATCTCCTGTGTCCTGCAGGTGACGCTGATTCCTGTATTATACTGTATATTACACTGTTATCTCCTGTGTCCTGCAGGTGGCGCTGATTCCTGTATTATACTGTATATTACACTGTTATCTCCTGTGTCCTGCAGGTGGCGCTGATTCCTGTATTATACTGTATATTACACTGTTATCTCCTGTGTCCTGCAGGTGACGCTGATTCCTGTATTATACTGTATATTACACTGTTATCTCCTGTGTCCTGCAGGTGACGCTGAATCCTGTATTATACTGTATATTACACTGTTATCTCCTGTGTCCTGCAGGTGACGCTGATTCCTGTATTATACTGTATATTACACTGTTATCTCCTGTGTCCTGCAGGTGGCGCTGATTCCTGTATTATACTGTATATTACACTGTTATCTCCTGTGTCCTGCAGGTGGCGCTGATTCCTGTATTATACTGTATATTACACTGTTATCTCCTGTGTCCTGCAGGTGACGCTGATTCCTGTATTATACTGTATATTACACTGTTATCTCCTGTGTCCTGCAGGTGGCGCTGATTCCTGTATTATACTGTATATTACACTGTTATCTCCTGTGTCCTGCAGGTGGCACTGATTCCTGTATTATACTGTATATTACACCGTTATCTCCTGTGTCCTGCAGGTGACGCTGATTCCTGTATTATACTGTATATTACACTGTTATCTCCTGTGTCCTGCAGGTGACGCTGATTCCTGTATTATACTGTATATTACACCGTTATCTCCTGTGTCCTGCAGGTGACGCTGATTCCTGTATTATACTGTATATTACACTGTTATCTCCTGTGTCCTGCAGGTGGCGCTGATTCCTGTATTATACTGTATATTACACTGTTATCTCCTGTGTCCTGCAGGTGACGCTGATTCCTGTATTATACTGTATATTACACTGTTATCTCCTGTGTCCTGCAGGTGACGCTGATTCCTGTATTATACTGTATATTACACTGTTATCTCCTGTGTCCTCCAGGTGACGCTGATTCCTGTATTATACTGTATATTACATTGTTATCTCCTGTGTCCTGCAGGTGACGCTGATTCCTGTATTATACTGTATATTACACTGTTATCTCCTGTGTCCTGCAGGTGACGCTGATTCCTGTATTATACTGTATATTACACTGTTATCTCCTGTGTCCTGCAGGTGACACTGATTCCTGTATTATACTGTATATTACACTGTTATCTCCTGTGTCCTGCAGGTGACGCTGATTCCTGTATTATACTGTATATTACACCGTAATCTCCTGTGTCCTGCAGGTGACGCTGATTCCTGTATTATACTGTATATTACACTGTGATCTCCTGTGTCCTGCAGGTGGTGCTGATTCCTGTATTATACTGTATATTACACTGTTATCTCCTGTGTCCTGCAGGTGACGCTGATTCCTGTATTATACTGTATATTACACTGTTATCTCCTGTGTCCTGCAGGTGGCGCTGATTCCTGTATTATACTGTATATTACACTGTTATCTCCTGTGTCCTGCAGGTGATGCTGATTCCTGTATTATACTGTATATTACACTGTTATCTCCTGTGTCCTGCAGGTGGCGCTGATTCCTGTATTATACTGTATATTACACTGTTATCTCCTGTGTCCTGCAGGTGACGCTGATTCCTGTATTATACTGTATATTACACTGTTATCTCCTGTGTCCTGCAGGTGGCGCTGATTCCTGTATTATACTGTATATTACACTGTTATCTCCTGTGTCCTGCAGGTGGCGCTGATTCCTGTATTATACTGTATATTACACCGTTATCTCCTGTGTCCTGCAGGTGGCGCTGATTCCTGTATTATACTGTATATTACACCGTTATCTCCTGTGTCCTGCAGGTGACGCTGATTCCTGTATTATACTGTATATTACACCGTTATCTCCTGTGTCCTGCAGGTGGCGCTGATTCCTGTATTATACTGTATATTACACTGTTATCTCCTGTGTCCTGCAGGTGACGCTGATTCCTGTATTATACTGTATATTACACCGTTATCTCCTGTGTCCTGCAGGTGGCGCTGATTCCTGTATTATACTGTATATTACACTGTTATCTCCTGTGTCCTGCAGGTGGCGCTGATTCCTGTATTATACTGTATATTACACTGTTATCTCCTGTGTCCTGCAGGTGACGCTGATTCCTGTATTATACTGTATATTACACCGTTATCTCCTGTGTCCTGCAGGTGGCGCTGATTCCTGTATTATACTGTATATTATACTGTTATCTCCTGTGTCCTGCAGGTGGCGCTGATTCCTGTATTATACTGTATATTACACCGTTATCTCCTGTGTCCTGCAGGTGGCGCTGATTCCTGTATTTTACTGTATATTACACCGTTATCTCCTGTGTCCTGCAGGTGGCGCTGATTCCTGTATTATACTGTATATTACACTGTTATCTCCTGTGTCCTGCAGGTGGCGCTGATTCCTGTATTATACTGTATATTACACTGTTATCGCCTGTGTCCTGCAGGTGACACTGATTCCTGTATTATACTGTATATTACACTGTTATCTCCTGTGTCCTGCAGGTGACGCTGATTCCTGTATTATACTGTATATTACACTGTTATCTCCTGTGTCCTGCAGGTGGCGCTGATTCCTGTATTATACTGTATATTACACCGTTATCTCCTATGTCCTGCAGGTGACGCTGATTCCTGTATTATACTGTATATTATACTGTTATCTCCTGTGTCCTGCAGGTGACGCTGATTCCTGTATTATACTGTATATTACACTGTTATCTCCTGTGTCCTGCAGGTGGCGCTGATTCCTGTATTATACTGTATATTACACTGTTATCTCCTGTGTCCTGCAGGTGACGCTGATTCCTGTATTATACTGTATATTACACCGTTATCTCCTGTGTCCTGCAGGTGGCGCTGATTCCTGTATTATACTGTATATTACACTGTTATCTCCCGTGTCCTGCAGGTGACGCTGATTCCTGTATTATACTGTATATTACACTGTTATCTCCTGTGTCCTGCAGGTGATGCTGATTCCTGTATTATACTGTATATTACACCGTTATCTCCTGTGTCCTGCAGGTGGCGCTGATTCCTGTATTATACTGTATATTACACCGTTATCTCCTGTGTCCTGCAGGTGACGCTGATTCCTGTATTATACTGTATATTACACTGTTATCTCCTGTGTCCTGCAGGTGGCGCTGATTCCTGTATTATACTGTATATTACACTGTTATCTCCTGTGTCCTGCAGGTGACGCTGATTCTCTACTATACTGTTCACTGCCCGGCTGTATCCTCAGTGTCCTGCAGGTGGCGCTGATTCTCTACTATACTGTTCACTGCCCGGCTGTATCCTCAGTGTCCTGCAGGTGACGCTGATTCCTGTATTATACTGTATATTACACTGTTATCTCCTGTGTCCTGCAGGTGGCGCTGATTCCTGTATTATACTGTATATTACACTGTGATCTCCTGTGTCCTGCAGGTGGCGCTGATTCCTGTATTATACTGTATATTACACTGTTATCTCCTGTGTCCTGCAGGTGGCGCTGATTTCTGTATTATACTGTATATTACACTGTTATCTCCTGTGTCCTGCAGGTGGCGCTGATTCCTGTATTATACTGTATATTACACTGTTATCTCCTGTGTCCTGCAGGTGGGGCTGATTCCTGTATTATACTGTATATTACACTGTTATCTCCAGTGTCCTGCAGGTGGCGCTGATTCCTGTATTATACTGTATATTACACTGTTATCGCCTGTGTCCTGCAGGTGACGCTGATTCCTGTATTATACTGTATATTACACTGTTATCTCCTGTGTCCTGCAGGTGACGCTGATTCCTGCATTATACTGTATATTACACTGTTATCTCCTGTGTCCTGCAGGTGGCGCTGATTCCTGTATTATACTGTATATTACACCGTTATCTCCTGTGTCCTGCAGGTGACGCTGAATCCTGTATTATACTCTATATTACACCGTTATCTCCTGTGTCCTGCAGGTGACGCTGAATCCTGTATTATACTGTATATTACACTGTTATCTCCTGTGTCCTGCAGGTGACGCTGAATCCTGTATTATACTCTATATTACACCGTTATCTCCTGTGTCCTGCAGGTGGCGCTGATTCCTGTATTATACTGTATATTACACTGTTATCTCCTGTGTCCTGCAGGTGACGCTGATTCCTGTATTATACTGTATATTACACCGTTATCTCCTGTGTCCTGCAGGTGACGCTGATTCCTGTATTATACTGTATATTACACCGTTATCTCCTGTGTCCTGCAGGTGACGCTGAATCCTGTATTATACTCTATATTACACCGTTATCTCCTGTGTCCTGCAGGTGACGCTGAATCCTGTATTATACTGTATATTACACCGTTATCTCCTGTGTCCTGCAGGTGGCGCTGATTCCTGTATTATACTGTATATTACACTGTTATCTCCTGTGTCCTGCAGGTGACGCTGATTCCTGTATTATACTGTATATTACACTGTTATCTCCTGTGTCCTGCAGGTGACGCTGATTCCTGTATTATACTGTATATTACACTGTTATCTCCTGTGTCCTGCAGGTGACGCTGATTCCTGTATTATACTGTATATTACACTGTTATCTCCTGTGTCCTGCAGGTGACGCTGATTCCTGTATTATACTGTATATTACACCGTTATCTCCTGTGTCCTGCAGGTGGCGCTGATTCCTGTATTATACTGTATATTACACTGTTATCTCCTGTGTCCTGCAGGTGACGCTGATTCCTGTATTATACTGTATATTACACTGTTATCTCCTGTGTCCTGCAGGTGACGCTGATTCCTGTATTATACTGTATATTACACTGTTATCTCCTGTGTCCTGCAGGTGGCGCTGATTCCTGTATTATACTGTATATTATACTGTTATCTCCTGTGTCCTGCAGGTGACGCTGATTCCTGTATTATACTGTATATTACACTGTTATCTCCTGTGTCCTGCAGGTGACGCTGATTCCTGTATTATACTGTATATTACACTGTTATCTCCTGTGTCCTGCAGGTGACGCTGATTCCTGTATTATACTGTATATTACACTGTTATCTCCTGTGTCCTGCAGGTGACGCTGATTCCTGTATTATACTGTATATTATACTGTTATCTCCTGTGTCCTGCAGGTGACGCTGATTCCTGTATTATACTGTATATTACACCGTTATCTCCTGTGTCCTGCAGGTGACGCTGATTCCTGTATTATACTGTATATTACACCGTTATCTCCTGTGTCCTGCAGGTGGCGCTGATTCCTGTATTATACTGTATATTACACCGTTATCTCCTGTGTCCTGCAGGTGACGCTGATTCCTGTATTATACTGTATATTACACTGTTATCTCCTGTGTCCTGCAGGTGACTCTGATTCCTGTATTATACTGTATATTACACTGTTATCTCCTGTGTCCTGCAGGTGACGCTGATTCCTGTATTATACTGTATATTACATTGTTATCTCCTGTGTCCTGCAGGTGACGCTGATTCCTGTATTATACTGTATATTACACTGTTATCTCCTGTGTCCTGCAGGTGACGCTGATTCCTGTATTATACTGTATATTACACTGTGATCTCCTGTGTCCTGCAGGTGACGCTGATTCCTGTATTATACTGTATATTACACCGTTATCTCCTGTGTCCTGCAGGTGACACTGATTCCTGTATTATACTGTATATTACACTGTTATCTCCTGTGTCCTGCAGGTGGCGCTGATTCCTGTATTATACTGTATATTACACCGTTATCTCCTGTGTCCTGCAGGTGGCGCTGATTCCTGTATTATACTGTATATTACACCGTTATCTCCTGTGTCCTGCAGGTGACGCTGATTCCTGTATTATACTGTATATTACACTGTTATCTCCTGTGTCCTGCAGGTGTCGCTGATTCCTGTATTATACTGTATATTACACTGTTATCTCCTGTGTCCTGCAGGTGGCGCTGATTCCTGTATTATACTGTATATTACACCGTTATCTCCTGTGTCCTGCAGGTGACGCTGATTCCTGTATTATACTGTATATTACACTGTTATCTCCTGTGTCCTGCAGGTGGCGCTGACTCCTGTATTATACTGTATATTACACTGTTATCTCCTGTGTCCTGCAGGTGGCGCTGATTCCTGTATTATACTGTATATTACACCGTTATCTCCTGTGTCCTGCAGGTGGCGCTGATTCCTGTATTATACTGTATATTACACCGTTATCTCCTGTGTCCTGCAGGTGACGCTGATTCCTGTATTATACTGTATATTACACCGTTATCTCCTGTGTCCTGCAGGTGGCGCTGATTCCTGTATTATACTGTATATTACACCGTTATCTCCTGTGTCCTGCAGGTGGCGCTGATTCCTGTATTATACTGTATATTACACTGTTATCTCCTGTGTCCTGCAGGTGGCGCTGATTCCTGTATTATACTGTATATTACACTGTTATCTCCTGTGTCCTGCAGGTGGCGCTGATTCCTGTATTATACTGTATATTACACTGTTATCGCCTGTGTCCTGCAGGTGACGCTGATTCCTGTATTATACTGTATATTACACTGTTATCTCCTGTGTCCTGCAGGTGACGCTGATTCCTGTATTATACTGTATATTACACCGTTATCTCCTGTGTCCTGCAGGTGACGCTGATTCCTGTATTATACTGTATATTACACTGTTATCTCCTGTGTCCTGCAGGTGGCGCTGATTCCTGTATTATACTGTATATTACACTGTTATCTCCTGTGTCCTGCAGGTGACGCTGATTCCTGCATTATACTGTATATTACACTGTTATCTCCTGTGTCCTGCAGGTGGCGCTGATTCCTGTATTATACTGTATATTACACTGTTATCTCCTGTGTCCTGCAGGTGGCGCTGATTCCTGTATTATACTGTATATTACACTGTTATCTCCTGTGTCCTGCAGGTGGCGCTGATTCCTGTATTATACTGTATATTACACTGTTATCTCCTGTGTCCTGCAGGTGGCGCTGATTCCTGTATTATACTGTATATTACACCGTTATCTCCTGTGTCCTGCAGGTGGCGCTGATTCCTGTATTATACTGTATATTATACTGTTATCTCCTGTGTCCTGCAGGTGGCGCTGATTCCTGTATTATACTGTATATTACACCGTTATCTCCTGTGTCCTGCAGGTGGCGCTGATTCCTGTATTATACTGTATATTAAACTGTTATCTCCTGTGTCCTGCAGGTGACGCTGATTCCTGTATTATACTGTATATTACACCGTTATCGCCTGTGTCCTGAAGGTGGCGCTGATTCCTGTATTATACTGTATATTACACTGTTATCTCCTGTGTCCTGCAGGTGACGCTGATTCCTGTATTATACTGTATATTACACTGTTATCTCCTGTGTCCTGCAGGTGGCGCTGATTCCTGTATTATACTGTATATTACACCGTTATCTCCTGTGTCCTGCAGGTGACGCTGATTCCTGTATTATACTGTATATTACACCGTTATCTCTTGTGTACTGCAGGTGACGCTGATTCCTGTATTATACTGTATATTACACCGTTATCTCCTGTGTCCTGCAGGTGACACTGATTCCTGTATTATACTGTATATTACACTGTTATCTCCTGTGTCCTGCAGGTGGCGCTGATTCCTGTATTATACTGTATATTACACTGTTATCTCCTGTGTCCTGCAGGTGGCGCTGATTCCTGTATTATACTGTATATTACGCTGTTATCTCCTGTGTCCTGCAGGTGACGCTGATTCCTGTATTATACTGTATATTATACTGTTATCTCCTGTGTCCTGCAGGTGGGCGCTGATTCCCGTATTATACTGTATATTACACCGTTATCTCCTGTGTCCTGCAGGTGGTGCTGATTCCTGTATTATACTGTATATTACACCGTTATCTCCTGTGTCCTGCAGGTGACGCTGATTCCTGTATTATACTGTATATTACACTGTTATCTCCTGTGTCCTGCAGGTGGTGCTGATTCCTGTATTATACTGTATATTACACTGTTATCTCCTGTGTCCTGCAGGTGACGCTGATTCCTGTATTATACTGTATATTACACCGTTATCTCCTGTGTCCTGCAGGTGGCGCTGATTCCTGTATTATACTGTATATTACACCGTTATCTCCTGTGTCCTGCAGGTGACGCTGATTCCTGTATTATACTGTATATTACACCGTTATCTCCTGTGTCCTGCAGGTGACGCTGATTCCTGTATTATACTGTATATTACACTGTTATCTCCTGTGTCCTGCAGGTGATGCTGATTCCTGTATTATACTGTATATTACACTGTTATCTCCTGTGTCCTGCAGGTGGCGCTGATTCCAGTATTATACTGTATATTACACCGTTATCTCCTGTGTCCTGCAGGTGGCGCTGATTCCAGTATTATACTGTATATTACACCGTTATCTCCTGTGTCCTGCAGGTGACGCTGATTCCTGTATTATACTGTATATTACACTGTTATCTCCTGTGTCCTGCAGGTGGCGCTGATTCCTGTATTATTCTGTATATTACACTGTTATCTCCTGTGTCCTGCAGGTGGCGCTGATTCCTGTATTATACTGTATATTACACTGTTATCTCCTGTGTCCTGCAGGTGGCGCTGATTCCTGTATTATACTGTATATTACACTGTTATCTCCTGTGTCCTGCAGGTGTCGCTGATTCCTGTATTATACTGTATATTACACCGTTATCTCCTGTGTCCTGCAGGTGGCGCTGATTCCTGTATTATACTGTATATTACACTGTTATCTCCTGTGTCCTGCAGGTGTCGCTGATTCCTGTATTATACTGTATATTACACTCGTTATCTCCTATGTCCTGCAGGTGACGCTGATTCCTGTATTATACTGTATATTATACTGTTATCTCCTGTGTCCTGCAGGTGACGCTGATTCCTGTATTATACTGTATATTACACTGTTATCTCCTGTGTCCTGCAGGTGGCGCTGATTCCTGTATTATACTGTATATTACACTGTTATCTCCTGTGTCCTGCAGGTGACGCTGATTCCTGTATTATACTGTATATTACACCTGTTATCTCCTGTGTCCTGCAGGTGCGCTGATTCCTGTATTATACTGTATATTACACTGTTATCTCCTGTGTCCTGCAGGTGACGCTGATTCCTGTATTATACTGTATATTACACTGTGATCTCCTGTGTCCTGCAGGTGGTGCTGATTCCTGTATTATACTGTATATTACACTTGTTATCTCCTGTGTCCTGCAGGTGGCGCTGATTCCTGTTATTATACTGTATATTACACTGTTATCTCCTGTGTCCTGCAGGTGACTGCTGATTCCTGTATTTATACTGTTATTACACAGTTATCTCCTGTGTCCTGCAGTTGAGCGCTGATTCCTGTATTATAAGGTATATTACACTGTTATCTCCGTGTCCTGCATGGTGACGCTGCATGATCCTGTATTATACTGTATTTTACACTGTTATCTCCTGTGTCAGCCTGCAGGTGGTGCGGATTCCTGTATTATACTGTTATTACATGTATCTACTGTGTCCTGCAGGTGCGTGATTCCTGATTATACTGTATATTACACGTTATCTCCCTGTGTCCTGAGGTGACGCTGATTCCTGACTATAGTTTATTCAAAGATTATATTGTGTCCTGCAGGTGACGCTGATCCTGTATTATACTGAATTTTTTTTTTTTAATCACAGTTATCTCCTGTGTCTGCAGTTGGCACTGATTCCTGTCTTATACTGTCTATTACACTTTATATACTGGCTCCTGCAGGGGGACGCTGATTCCTGTATTTATACTGTATATACACTGTTACAATCTCTGTGGCCTGCAGGTGGCGCTGATTCCATGTATTATACTGTATATTTACACTGTTATCTCCTGTGTCCTGCAGGTGGCGCTGATTTCCTGTATTATAACTGTAATTACACTGTTATCTCCTGTGTCCTGCAGGTGGCGCTGATTCCTGTATTATACTGTATATTACACTGTTATTCTCCAGTGTCCTGCAGGTGGCGCTGATTCCTGTATTATACTGTATATTACACTGTTATCTCCAGGTCCTGCATGTGGCGCGATTCCTGTATATACTGTATATTACACTGTTATCTCCTGTGTCCTGCAGGTGACGCTGATTCTCTACTTATACTTGTTTCACTGCCCGGCTGTAGCCTCAGGGTCCTGCACGGTGGCGCTGATTTCTACTATACGTTCACTGCCCGTCTGTATCCTCAGTGTCCCTGCAGGTTGGCGCTGATTCTACGATACTGTTCACTGCCCCGGCTGTATCCTCCAGTGTCCTGCAGGTGGCAGCTGATTCTCTACTATACGGTTCACTGTCCGGCTGTATCCTCCAGTGTCCTCCTGCAGGTGGCGCTGATTCTCTACTATACTGTTCACGCCCGGCTGTATCCTCAGTGTCCTGCAGGTGGCGCTGATTCCTGTATTATACTATTCACTGCCCTGCTGTATCCTCATTGTCCTGCAGGTGGCGCTGATTCTCTACATACTGTCCCCTGCCCGGCTGTATCCTCAGTGTCCTGCAGGTGGCGCTGATTCTCTACTATACTGTTCATTGCCCGGGCTGTATCCTCAGTGTCCTGCAGGTGGCGCTGATTCTCTACTATACTGTTCACTGCCCGGCTGTATCCTCAGTGTCCTGCAGGTGGCGCTGAATTCTATACTATACTGTTCACTGCCCGGCTGTATCCTCAGTGTCCTGCAGGTGGCGCTGATGTCTCTACTATACTGTTCGCTGCCGGCTGTATCCTCAGTTCCTGCAGGTGGCGCTGATTCTATACTATACTGTTCACTGCCTGGCTGTATCCTCAGTGTCCTGCAGGTGGCGCTGATTCTCTACTATACTGTTCACTGCCGGCTGTATCCTCAGTGTCCTGCAGGTGGCGCTGATTCTCTACTATACTGTTCGCTGCCCGGCTGTATCCTCAGTGTCCTGCAGGTGGCGCTGATTCTCTACTATACTGTTCACTGCCCGGCTGTATCCTCAGTGTCCTGCAGGTGGCGCTGATTCTCTACTATACTGTTCACTGCCGGCTGTATCCTCAGTGTCCTGCAGGTGGCGCTGATTCTCTACTATACTGTTCGCTGCCCGGCTGTATCCTCAGTGTCCTGCAGGTGGCGCTGATTCTCTACTATACTGTTCACTGCCCGGCTGTATCCTCAGTGTCCTGCAGGTGGCGCTGATTCCTGTATTATACAGTTCACTGCCCGGCTGTATCCTCAGTGTCCTGCAGGTGGCGCTGATTCTCTACTATACTGTTCATTGCCCGGCTGTATCCTCAGTGTCCTGCAGGTGGCGCTGATTCTATACTATACTGTTCACTGCCCGGCTGTATCCTCAGTGTCCTGCAGGTGGCGCTGATTCCTGTATTACACTGTTCACTGCCCTGCTGTATCCTCAGTCCTGCAGGTGGCGCTGATTCTCTACTATACTGTTCACTGCCCGGCTGTATCCTCAGTGTCCTGCAGGTGGCGCTGATTCTCTACTACTATACTGTTCACTGCCCGGCTGTATCCTCAGTGTCCTGCAGGTGGCGCTGATTCTCTACTATACTGTTCACTGCCCGGCTGTATCCTCATGTCCTGCAGGTGGCGCTGATTCTCTACTATACTGTTCACTGCCGGCTGTATCCTCAGTGTCCTGCAGGTGGCGCTGATTCTCTCTATACTGTTCACTGCCCGGCTGTATCCTCAGTGTCCTGCAGGTGGCGCTGATTCTCTACTATACTGTTCACTGCCCGCTGTATCCTCAGTGTCCTGCAGGTGGCGCTGATTCTCTACTATACTGTTCATTGCCCCTGTATCCTCAGTGTCCTGCAGGTGGCGCTGATTCCTGTACTATACTTTCACTGCCCGGCTGTATCCTCAGTGTCCTGCAGTGGCGCTGATTCTCTACTATACTGTTCACTGTCCCGGCTGTATCCTCAGTGTCCTGCAGGTGGCGCTGATTCTCTACTATACTGTTCACTGCCCGGCTGTATCCTCAGTGTGTCCTGCAGGTGGCTGATTCTCTACTATACTGTTCCTGCCCTGCCCGGCTGTATCCTCAGTGTCCTGCAGGTGGCGCTGATTCTCTACTATACTGTTCACTGCCCGGCTGTATCCTCAGTGTCCTGCAGGTGGCGCTGATTCTCTACTATACTGTTCACTGCCCGCTGTATCCTCAGTGTCCTGCAGGTGGCGCTGATTCTCTACTATACTGTTCACTGCCCGGCTGTATCCTCAGTGTCCTGCAGGTGCGCTGATTCTCTACTATACTGTTCACTGCCCGCTGTATCCTCCTGTCCCAGGTGGCGCTGATTCTCTACTATACTGTTCACTGCCCGCTGTATCCTCAGTGTCCTGCAGTGGCGCTGATTCTCTACTATACTGTTCACTGCCCGGCTGTATCCTCAGTGTCCTGCAGGTGGCGCTGATTCTATACTATACTGTTCACTGCCCGGCTGTATCCTCAGTGTCCTGCAGGTGGCGCTGATTCTCTACTATACTGTTCACTGCCCGGCTGTATCCTCAGTGTCCTGCAGGTGGCGCTGATTCTCTACTATACTGTTCACTGCCCGGCTGTATCCTCAGTGTCCTGCAGGTGGCGCTGATTCTCTACTATACTGTTTCACTGCCCGGCTGTATCCTCAGTGTCTCTGCAGGTGGCGCTGAGTCTCTGTTATACTGTCACTGCCCGGCTGTATCCTCAGTGTCCTGCAGGTGGCGCTGATTCCTGTATTATACTGTTCACTGCCCTGCTGTATCCTCAGTGTCCTGCAGGTGGCGCTGATTCTCTACTATACTGTTCGCTGCCCGGCTGTATCCTCAGTGTCCTGCAGGTGGCGCTGATTCTCTACTATACTGTTCACTGCCCGGCTGTATCCTCAGTGTCCTGCAGGTGGCGCTGATTCTCTACTATACTGTTCACTGCCCGGCTGTATCCTCAGTGTCCTGCAGGTGGCGCTGATTCTATACTATACTGTTCACTGCCCGGCTGTATCCTCAGTGTCCTGCAGGTGGCGCTGATTCTCTACTATCTGTTTACTGCCCGGCTGTATCCTCAGTGTCCTGCAGGTGGCGCTGATTCTCTACTATACTGTTCACTGCCCGCTGTATCCTCAGTGTCCTGCAGGTGGCGCTGATTCTCTACTATACTGTTCATTGCCCGGCTGTATCCTCAGTGTCCTGCAGGTGGCGCTGATTCTCTACTATACTGTTCACTGCCCGGCTGTATCCTCAGTGTCCTGCAGGTGGCGCTGATTCCTGTATTATACTATTCACTGCCCTGCTGTATCCTCAGTGTCCTGCAGGTGGCGCTGATTCTCTACTATACTGTCCCCTGCCCGGCTGTATCCTCAGTGTCCTGCAGGGTGGCGCTGATTCTCTAACTATACTGTTCATTGCCAAGCTGTAGACTTCAGTGTCCTTGCATGGTGGCGCTGATTCTCTAACTATACTGTTCACTGCCCGGCTGTAATCCTCAGTGTCCGCAGGAGTGGCCTGATTCTCTACTATACTGTTCACTTGAGTTGCCCGGCTGCCCATCCTCAGTGTCCTGCAGGTGGGCCGCTGATTCTCTACCTATACTGTTCGCAGTGTCCTAGCTGTATCCTCAGTGTCCTGCAGGTGGGCGCTGATTCTAATTACTATACTGTTCACTGCCCGCTGAATCCTCAGTGTCCTGCAGGTGGCCTGCTGATTCTCTACTATACGGTGCAGTCGTCCCGGACTGTATCCTCAGTGTCCTGCAGGTGGCGCTGATGCTCCACTATACCTGTTCGACATCGCCCGGCTGTATCCTCAGTGTCCCTGCAATGTGGCGCTGATTCTGCTACTATACTGTTCCGCTGCCCCGCTGTATCCTCAGTGTCCTGCAGGTGGCGCTGATTCTCTACTATACTGTTCACTGCCCGGCTGTATCCTCAGTGTCCTGTGGCGCTGATTCTCTACTATACTGTTCACTGCCCGGCTGTATCCTCAGTGTCCTGCAGGTGCGCTGATTCTCTACTATACTGTTCACTGCCCGGCTGTATCCTCAGGTCCTGCAGGTGGCGCTGATTCTCTACTATCTGTTCACTGCCCGGCTGTATCCTCAGTGTCCTGCAGGTGGCGCTGATTCTCTACTATACTGTCACTGCCCGGCTGTATCCTCAGTGTCCTGCTGGCTGATTCTCTACTATACTGTTCACTGCCCGGCTGTATCCTCAGTGTCCTGCAGGTGGCGCTGATTCTCTGTTACTGTTCACTGCCCGGCTGTATCCTCAGTGTCCTGCAGGTGGCGCTGATTCCTACTATACTGTTCACTGCCCGGCTGTATCCTCAGTGTCCTGCAGGGGCGCTGATTCTGTATACAGGTGCCTGATTCCTATACTGTTCACTGCGGCTGTATCCTCAGTGTCCTGCAGGTGGCGCTGATTCTCTACTATCTGTTCACTGCCCGCTGTATCCTCAGTGTCCTGCAGGTGGCGCTGATTCTCTACTATACTGTTCACTGCCCGGCTGTATCCTCAGTGTCCTGCAGGTGGCGCTGATTCTCTACTATACTGTTCACTGCCCGGCTGTATCTCAGTGTCCTGCAGGGTGCGCTGATTCTCTACTATACTGTTCACTGTCCGTGCTGTATCCTCAGTGTCATGCAGGTGGCGCTGATTCTCTACTATACTGTTCACGTCCACGGCTGTATCCTCAGTGTCCTGCAGGTGGCGCTGATTCTCTCTATACTGTTCACTGCCCGCTGTATCCTCAGTGTCCTGCAGGTGGCGCTGATTCTCTACTATACTGTTCACTGCCCGGCTGTAGCCTCAGTGTCCTGCGGTGGCGCTGATTCTCTACTATACTGTTCACTGCCCGGCTGTATCCTCAGTGTCCTGCAGGTGGCGCTGATTCTCTACTACTGTTCCTGCCCGCTGTATCCTCAGTGTCCTGCAGGTGGCGCTGATTCTCTACTATACTGTTCACTGCCCGGCTGTATCCGTGTCCTGCAGGTGGCGCTGATTCTCTACTATACTGTTCACTGCCCGGCTGTATCCTCAGTGTCCTGCAGGTGGCGCTGATTCTCTACTACTGTTCACTGCCCGGCTGTATCCTCAGTGTCCTGCAGGTGGCGCTGATTCTCTACTATACTGTTCACTGCCCGGCTGTATCCTCAGTGTCCTGCAGGTGGCGCTGATTCCTACTATACTGTTCACTGCCCGCTGTATCCTCAGTGTCCTGCAGGTGGCGCTGATTCTCTACTATACTGTTCACTGCCCGGCTGTATCCTCAGTGTCCTGCATGGCGCTGATTCTCTACTATACTGTTCACTGCCCGGCTGTATCCTCAGTGTCCTGCAGGTGGCGCTGATTCTCTACTATACTGTTCACTGCCCGGCTGTATCCTCAGTGTCCTGCAGGTGCGCTGATTTCTCTACTATACTGTTCACTGCCGGCTGTATCCTCAGTGTCCTGCAGTGGCGCTGGATTCTCTACTATACTGTTCACTGTCCCGGCTTATCCTCAGTGTCCTGCAGGTGGCGCTGATTCTCTACTATACTGTTCACTGCCCGGCTGTATCCTCAGTGTCCTGCAGGTGGCGCTGATTCTCTACTATACTGTTCACTGCCCGGCTGTATCCTCAGTGTCCTGCAGGTGGCGCTGATTCTCTACTATACTGTTCACTGCCCGGCTGTATCCTCAGTGTCCTGCAGGTGGCGCTGATTCTCTACTATACTGTTCACTGCCCGGCTGTATCCTCAGTGTCCTGCAGGTGGCGCTGATTCTCTACTATACTGTTCACTGCCCGCTGTATCCTCAGTGTCCTGCAGGTGGCGCTGATTCTCTGTATTATACTAGTTCACTGCCCGCTGTATCCTCAGTGTCCTGCAGGTGGCGCTGATTCTCTACTATACTGTTCACTGCCGGCTGTATCCTCAGTGTCCTGCAGGTGGCGCTGATTCTCTACTATACTGTTCACTGCCCGGCTGTATCCTCAGTGTCCTGCAGGTGGCGCTGATTCTCTACTATACTGTTCGCTGCCCTGCTGTATCCTCAGTGTCCTGCAGGTGGCGCTGATTCTCTACTATACTGTTCAACTGCCCGGCTGTATCCTCAGTGTCCTGCAGGATGGCGCTGATTCTCTACTATACTGTTCACTGCACGGCGTGTATCCTCAGTGTCCTGCAGGTGGCGCTGATTCTCTACTATACTGTTCACTGCCCGGCTGTATCCTCAGTGTCCTGCAGGTGGCGCTGATTCTCTACTATACTGTTCACTGCCCGGCTGTATCCTCAGTGTCCTGCAGGTGGCGCTGATTCTCTACTATACTGTTCACTGCCCGGCTGTATCCTCAGTGTCCTGCAGGTGGCGCTGATTCTCTACTATACTGTTCACTGCCCGCTGTATCCTCAGCATGTCCTGCAGGTGGCGCTGATTCTCTACTATACTGTTCACTGCCCGGCTGTATCCTCAGTGTCCTGCAGGTGGCGCTGATTCTCTACTATACTGTTCACTGCCCGGCTGTATCCTCAGTGTCCTGCAGGTGGCGCTGATTCTCTACTATACTGTTCACTGCCCGGCTGTATCCTCAGTGTCCTGCAGGTGGCGCTGATTCTCTACTATACTGTTCACTGCCCGGCTGTATCCTCAGTGTCCTGCAGGTGGCGCTGATTCTCTACTATACTGTTCACTGCCCGGCTGTATCCTCAGTGTCCTGCAGGTGGCGCTGATTCTCTACTATACTGTTCACTGCCCGGCTGTATCCTCAGTGTCCTGCAGGTGGCGCTGATTCTCTACTATACTGTTCACTGCCCGGCTGTATCCTCAGTGTCCTGCAGGTGGCGCTGATTCTCTACTATACTGTTCACTGCCCGGCTGTATCCTCAGTGTCCTGCAGGTGGCGCTGATTCTCTACTATACTGTTCACTGCCCGGCTGTATCCTCAGTGTCCTGCAGGTGGCGCTGATTCTCTACTATACTGTTCACTGCCCGGCTGTATCCTCAGTGTCCTGCAGGTGGCGCTGATTCTCTACTATACTGTTCACTGCCCGGCTGTATCCTCAGTGTCCTGCAGGTGGCGCTGATTCTCTACTATACTGTTCACTGCCCGGCGTATCCTCAGTGTCCTGCAGGTGGCGCTGATTCTCTACTATACTGTTCACTGCCCGGCTGTATCCTCAGTGTCCTGCAGGTGGCGCTGATTCTCTACTATACTGTTCATTGCCCGGCTGTATCCTCAGTGTCCTGCAGGTGGCGCTGATTCTCTACTATACTGTTCACTGCCCGGCTGTATCCTCAGTGTCCTGCAGGTGGCGCTGATTCTCTACTATACTGTTCACTGCCCGGCTGTATCCTCAGTGTCCTGCAGGTGGCGCTGATTCTCTACTATACTGTTCACTGCCCGGCTGTATCCTCAGTGTCCTGCAGGTGGCGCTGATTCTCTACTATACTGTTCACTGCCCGGCTGTATCCTCAGTGTCCTGCAGGTGGCGCTGATTCTCTACTTACTGTTCACTGCCCGGCTGTATCCTCAGTGTCCTGCAGGTGGCGCTGATTCTCTACTATACTGTTCACTGCCCGGCTGTATCCTCAGTGTCCTGCAGGTGGCGCTGATTCTCTACTATACTGTTCACTGCCCGGCTGTATCCTCAGTGTCCTGCAGGTGGCGCTGATTCTCTACTATACTGTTCATTGCCCGGCTGTATCCTCAGTGTCCTGCAGGTGGCGCTGATTCTATACTATACTGTTCACTGCCCGGCTGTATCCTCAGTGTCCTGCAGGTGGCGCTGATTCTCTACTATACTGTTCACTGCCGGCTGTATCCTCAGTGTCCTGCAGGTGGCGCTGATTCTCTACTATACTGTTCACTGCCCGGCTGTATCCTCAGTGTCCTGCAGGTGGCGCTGATTCTCTACTATACTGTTCACTGCCCGGCTGTATCCTCAGTGTCCTGCAGGTGGCGCTGATTCTCTACTATACTGTTCACTGCCCGGCTGTATCCTCAGTGTCCTGCAGTGGCGCTGATTCTCTATTACTGTTCACTGCCCGGCTGTATCCTCAGTGTCCTGCAGGTGGCGCTGATTCTCTACTATACTGTTCACTGCCCGGCTGTATCCTCATGTCCTGCTGGCGCTGATTCTCTACTATACTGTTCACTGCCCGGCTGTATCCTCAGTGTCCTGCAGGTGGCGCTGATTCTCTACTATACTGTTCACTGCCCGGCTGTATCCTCAGTGTCCTGCAGGTGGCGCTGATTCTCTACTATACTGTTCACTGCCCGGCTGTATCCTCAGTGTCCTGCAGGTGGCGCTGATTCTCTACTATACTGTTCCTGCCCGGCTGTATCCTCAGTGTCCTGCAGGTGGCTGATTCCTTATTATGTTCACTGCCCTGGTATCCTCAGTGTCCTGCAGGTGGCGCTGATTCTCTACTATACTGTTCACTGCCCGGCTGTATCCTCAGTGTCCTGCAGGTGGCGCTGATTCTCTACTATACTGTTCACTTGCCCGGCTGTATCCTCAGTGTCCTGCAGGTGGCGCTGATTCTCTACTATACTGTTCACTGCCCCGGCTGTATCCTCAGTGTCCTGCAGGTGGCGCTGATTCTATACTATACTGTTCACCTGCCCGGCTGTATCCTCAGTGTCATGCAGGTGGCGCTGATTCTCTACTATACTGTTCACTGCCCGGCTGTATCCTCAGTGTCCTGCAGGTGGCGCTGATTACTCTACTATACTGTTCACCTGCCCGGCTGTATCCATCAGTGTCCTGCAGGTGGCGCTGATTCTATACTATACTGTCACTGCCCGGCTGTATCCTCAGTGTCCTGCAGGTGGCGCTGATTCTCTACTATACTGTTACTGCCCGGCTGTATCCTCAGTGTCCTGCAGGTGGCGCTGATTCTCTACTATACTGTTCACTGCCCGGCTGTATCCTCAGTGTCCCTGCAGGTGGCGCTGATTCTCTACTATACTGTTCACCTGCCCTGCTGATCCTCAGTGTCCTGCAGGTGGCGCTGATTCCTGTATTATACTGTTCACTGCCCGGCTGTATCCTCAGTGTCCTGCAGGTGGCGCTGATTCTCTACTATACTGTTCACTGCCCGGCTGTATCCTCAGTGTCCTGCAGGTGGCGCTGATTCTCTACTATACTGTTCACTGCCCGGCTGTATCCTCAGTGTCCTGCAGGTGGCGCTGATTCTCTACTATACTGTTCCACTGCCCGGCTGTATCCTCAGTGTCCTGCAGGTGGCGCTGATTCTCTGTTATACTGTTCACTGCCCGGCTGTATCTCAGTGTCCTGCAGGTGGCGCTGATTCTCTACTATACTGTTCACTGCCCGGCTGTATCCTCAGTGTCCTGCAGGTGGCGCTGATTCTCTACTATACTGTTCACTGCCCGGCTGTATCCTCAGTGTCCTGCAGGTGGCGCTGATTCTCTACTATACTGTTCACTGCCCGCTGTATCCTCAGTGTCCTGCAGGTGGCGCTGATTCTCTACTATACTGTTCACTGCCCGGCTGTATCCTCAGTGTCCTGCAGGTGGCGCTGATTCTCTACTATACTGTTCACTGCCCGGCTGTATCCTCAGTGTCCTGCAGGTGGCGCTGATTCTCTACTATACTGTTCACTGCCCGGCTGTATCCTCAGTGTCCTGCAGGTGGCGCTGATTCTCTACTATACTGTTCACTGCCGGCTGTATCCTCAGTGTCCCTGCAGGTGGCTGATTCTATACTATACTGTTCACTGCCCGCTGTATCCTCAGTGTCCTGCAGGTGGCTGATTCCTACTATACTGTTCACTGCCCCTGTATCCTCAGTGTCCTGCAGGTGGCGCTGATTCCTACTATACTGTTCATGCCCGGCTGTATCCTCAGTGTCCTGCAGGTGGCGCTGATTCTCTACTATCTGTTCACTGCCCGGCTGTATCCTCAGTGTCCTGCGGTGCTGATTCTATATATACTGTTCACTGCCCGGCTGTATCCTCAGTGTCCTGCAGGTGGCGCTGATTCTCTACTAACTGTTCACTGCCCGGCTGTATCCTCAGTGTCCTGCAGGTGGCGCTGATTCTCTACTATACTGTTCGCTGCCCGGCTGTATCCTCATGTCCTGCAGTGCGCTGATTCTCTATTACTGTTCACTGCCCGGCTGTATCCTCAGTGTCCTGCAGGTGGCGCTGATTCTACTATACTCGTTCCTGCCCGGCTGTATCCTCAGTGTCCTGCAGGTGGCGCTGATTCTCTACTATACTGTTCACTGCCCGGCTGTATCCTCAGTGTCCTGCAGGTGGCGCTGATTCTCTACTATACTGTTCACTGCCCGCTGTATCCTCATGTCCTGCAGTGGCGCTGATTCTCTACTATACTGTTCATTGCCCGGCTGTATCCTCATCCTCAGTGTCCTGCAGGTGGCGCTGATTCTCTACTATACTGTTCACTGCCCGGCTGTATCCTCAGTGTCCTGCAGGTGGCGCTGATTCTCTACTATACTGTTCACTGCCCGGCTGCTTCCTCAGTGTCCTGCAGGTGCGCTGATTCTCTACTATACTGTTCACTGCCCGGCTGTATCCTCAGTGTCCTGCAGGTGGCGCTGATTCTCTACTATACTGTTCATGCCCGGCTGTATCCTCAGTCCTGCAGGTGGCGCTGATTCTCTACTATACTGTTCACTGCCCGCTGTATCCTCAGTGTCCTGCAGGTGGCGCTGATTCTCTACTAACTGTTCACTGCCCGCTGTATCCTCATGTCCTGCAGGTGGCGCTGATTCTCTACTATACTGTTCGCTGCCTAGCTGTATCCTCAGTGTCCTGCAGGTGGCGCTGATTCTATACTATACTGTTCACTGCCCGGCTGTATCCTCAGTGTCCTGCAGGTGGCGCTGATTCTCTACTATACTGTTCAGTGCCCGGCTGTATCCTCAGTGTCCTGCAGGTGGCGCTGATTCTCCATATACTGTTCACTGCCCGGCTGTACCCTCAGTGTCCTGCAGGTGGCGCTGATTCTCTACTATACTGTTCACTGCCCGGCTGTATCCTCAGTGTCCTGCAGGAGGCGCTGATTCTCTACTATACTGTCACTGCCCGGCTGTATCCTCAGTGTCCTGCAGGTGGCCTGATTCTCTACTATACTGTTCACTGCCCGTCTGTATCCTCAGTGTCCTGCAGGTGGCGCTGATTCTCTACTATACTGTTCACTGCCCGGCTGTATCCTCAGTGTCCTGCAGGTGGCGTGATTCTCTACTATACTGTTCACTGCCCGGCTGTATCCTGTGTCCTGCAGGTGCGCTGATTCTCTACTTATACTGTTCACTGCCCGCTGTATCCTCAGTGTCCTGCAGGTGGCGCTGATTCTCTACTATACTGTTCACTGCCCGCTGTATCCTCAGTGTCCTGCAGGTGGCGCTGATTCTCTACTATACTGTTCACTGCCCGGCTGTATCCTCAGTGTCCTGCAGGTGGCGCTGATTCTCTATATACACTGTTCACTGCCTGCCTGTATCCTCATGTCCTGCAGGTGGCGCTGATTCTCTACTATCTGTTCACTGCCCGGCTGCTGTATCCTCAGTGTCCTGCAGGTGGCGCTGATTCTCTACTATACTGTTCACTGCCCGGCTGTATCCTCAGTGTCCTGCAGGTGGCGCTGATTCTCTACTATACGTTCATTGCCCGGCTGTATCCTCAGTGTCTGCAGGTGGCGCTGATTCTCTATATACTGTTCACTGCCCGGCTGTATCCTCATGTCCTGCAGGTGGCGCTGATTCTCTACTATACTGTTCACTGCCCGGCTGTATCCTCAGTGTCCTGCAGGTGGCCTGATTCTCTACTATACTGTTCACTGCCCGGCTGTATCCTCAGTGTCCGCAGGTGGCGCTTCCTGTCTTATACAGTTCACTGCCCGGCTGTATCCTCAGTGTCCTGCAGTGGCGCTGATTCTCTACTATACTGTTCACTGCCCGGCTGTATCCTCACGTCAGTGTCCTGCAGGTGGCGCTGATTCTCTACTATACTGTTCATGCTGCCCGGCCTGCCCGGCTGTATCCTCATGTCCTGCAGGTGGCGCTGATCTCTACTATACTGTTCACTGCCCGGCTGTATCCTCAGTGTCCTGCAGGTGGCGCTGATTCTATACTATACTGTTCACCTGCCCGGCTGTATCCTCAGTGTCCTGCGGTGGCGCTGATTCTCTCTATATACTGTTCACTGCCCGCTGTATCCTCAGTGTCCTGCAGGTGCGCTGATTCTCTACTATACTGTTCACTGCCCGGCTGTATCCTCAGTGTCCTGCAGTGCGCTGATTCTATACTAACTGTTCACCCCCGGCTGTATCCTCAGTGTCCTGCAGGTGGCGCTGATTCTCTACTATACTGTTCACTGCCCGTCTGTATCCTCATGTCCTGCAGTGGCGCTGATTCTCTACTATACTGTTCACTGCCCGCTGTATCCTCAGTGTCCTGCAGGTGGCGCTCTGATTCTCTACTATACTGTTCACTGCCCGGCTGTATCCTCAGTGTCCTGCAGGGCGCTGATTCCTACTATACTGTTCACTGAATGCCCGGCTGTATCCTCAGTGTCCTGCAGGTGGCGCTGATTCCTATTATACTTTCACTGCCCGCTGTATCCTCAGTGTCCTGCAGTGGCGCTGATTCTCTACTATACTGTTCACCCCCGGCTGTATCCTCAGTGTCCTGCAGGTGGCGCTGATTCTCTACTATACTGTTCACTGCCCGCGTGATCCTCATGTCCTGCAGGTGGGCGCTGATTCTCTACTATACTGTTCACTGCCCGCTGTATCCTCAGTGTCCTGCAGGTGGCGCTGATTCTCTACTATACTGTTCCTGCACCCCGGCTGTATCCTCAGTGTCCTGCAGGTGGCGCTGATTCTCCTGTATTATACTGTTCACTGCCCGGCTGTATCCTCAGTGTCCTGCAGGTGGCGCTGATTCTCTACTATACTGTTCACTGCCCGCTGTATCCTCAGTGTCCTGCAGGTGGCGCTGATTCTACTATACTGTTTCACTGCCCCGGCTGTATCCTCAGTGTCCTGCAGTTGGCGCTGATTCTCTTATACTGTCATTGCCCGGCTGTATCCTCATTAGTGTCCTGCAGTGGTGGCTGATTCTACTATACTGTTCACTGCCCGGCTGTATCCTCAGTGTCCTGCAGGTGGCGCTGATTCCTGTATTATCTGTTCACTGCCCGGCTGTATCCTCATGTCCTGCAGGTGCGCTGATTCTCTACTATACTGTTCACTGCCCGGCTGTATCCTCAGTGTCCTGCAGGTGGCGTGATTCTCTACTATACTGTTCACTGCCCGGTCTGTATCCTCAGTGTCGTCCTGCAGGTGGCGCTGATTCTCTACTATCTGTTCACTGCCGGCGGCTGTACCTCAGTCCTGCAGGTGCTCTGATTCTACTCTCTGGTTCCTGCCCGTGCTGTATCCTCAGTGTCCTGCAGGTGGTGCCGTGATTCTCTACTACTGTTCAGCCCGGCTGTATCCTCAGTGTCCTGCAGGTGGCGCTGATTCTCTACTATACTGTTCACTGCCCGGCTGTATCCTCAGTGTCCTCAGGTGGCGCTGATTCTCTACTATACTGTTCACTGCCCGCTGTATCCTCAGTGTCCTGCAGGTGGCGCTGATTCCTGTATTACTGTTCACTGCCCGCTGTATCCTCAGTGTCCTGCAGGTGGCGATGATTCTCTACTATACTGTTCACTGCCCGGCTGTATCCTCAGTGTCCTGCAGGTGGCGCTGATTCTATACTATACTGTTCACTGCCCGCTGTATCCTCAGTGTCCTGCAGGTGGCGCTGATTCTCTACTATAACTGTCACTCCCGGCTGTATCCTCAGTGTCCTGCAGGGGCCTGATTCTATACTATACTGTTCACTGCCCGGCTGTATCCTCAGGTCCTGCAGGTGGCGCTGATCTCTACTCTACTATACTTTTACTGCCCGGCTGGATCCTCAGTGTCCTGCAGGTGGCGCTGATTCTCTACTATACTTTCACTGCCGCGGCTGTATCCTCAGTGTCCTGCAGGTGGCGCTGATTCTCTACTATAACTGTTCACTGCCCGGCTGTATCCTCAGTGTCCTGCAGGTGGCGCTGATTCTCTACTAACTGTTCACTGCCCGGCTGTATCCTCAGTGTCCTGCAGGTGCGCTGATTCTCTACTATACTGTTCACTGCCCGGCTGTATCCTCAGTGTCCTGCAGGTGGCGCTGATTCTCTCTATACTGTTCCTGCCCGGCTGTATCCTCATGTCCTGCAGGTGGCGCTGATTCTCTACTATACTGTTCACTGCCCGCTGTATCCTCAGTGTCCTGCAGGTGGCGCTGATTCTCTACTATACTGTTCCCTGCCGGCTTATCCTCAGTGTCCTGCAGTGGCGCTGATTCTCTACTATACTGTTCACTGCCCGGCTGTATCCTCAGTGTCCTGCAGGTGGCGCTGATTCTCTACTATACTGTCACTGCCCGCTGTATCCTCAGTGTCCTGCAGTGGCGCTGATTCTCTACTATACTGTTCACTGCCCGGCTGTCTCCTCATTGTCCTGCAGGTGGCGCTGATTTCTCTACTATACTGTTCACTGCCCGCTGTATCCTCAGTGTCCTGCAGGTGGCGCTGATTCTCTACTATACTGTTCACTGCCCGGCTGTATCCTCTGTCCTGCAGGTGGCGCTGATTCCTACTATACTGTTCACTGCCCGGCTGTATCCTCAGTGTCCTG